>NC_056732.1:1615859070-1616011570 GCF_019279795.1 Protopterus annectens | reverse complement strand
CATTATCTGAACTGTCATAATATTATTCGAGGTACTGATAACCGATCACTAAATGTTTAAATGTTTAGGACACGGTTCACTGAACGCAGATAGTAATCGAATCATGACTTTTATATCACTGATGTGCATTTGTTGCCATGGGCTCATTAGCTGTCTATCACAATAAGGTCAGACGGAATATTAGCTCCCTATCAGTTCATGGAATTCACCATAATAGACTGCATGTGAAGTAAGCTGGTCAAATGTTCTGTCCATCAAATGTTTGAACCCTGTTTTTCATTGGAAGGATATCAGCCTCTTCCTCACAAACAACCTTGTATTTCTCTCCCTCTCTCTAATACAAACAGCTGCATAGTCTCCGTACCTTTGAGATAGTGATCTGTACTCCTTTGTTGTTACCTCTCTGATAAAGTAACTGAGTCGTGCAAAAACGCAGGTCACACACAGTGGCTTCATGAGCTTGTACAAAGTTAGGGAACATTTAGTACAATAACTCAAAATGGCAGTATCATTTCAAACTCATTTCTCCTTTTTGCATTCTAAGATGTACGGGGTGTTACTCTGAGATAGCTCAAATAAGAGTTTTTTTGTCACTCAGACACATTGTACTATGTATCTATTTGCAGCGAACAGAGAGACGTTGAGCAAGGTAAACCGTAAGTACAAGATTCACTGAAAATCACAGAGAATATGAGTTTTATACTGAACACTCTTTCCTTTAAAGTGATGCTACGTTCCACACAGTAAAGCAAGCATCCACATGCTAGGAAAACCTGCAAACTTGTTAGTCATTCATTCATTCGTTTATTCATTCATTCATTTATTCTAGTGGTGGCATCAAAATGTACAAATTAATTCTTTGTTGTAATATACCTTGAGTATCTTCCTCTCAAATATTCACCCTTATCTATCTATCTAGATAGATATAGATGTACACAAACATAGTTATAGATATGTCTAGTGTGTGTGTGTGTGTGTGTGTGTGTGCATGTGCGTGTGTGTGTGTGTGTGTGTGTGTGTGTGTGTGTGTGTGTGTGTGTGTGTGTGTGTGTGTGTGTGTGTGTGTGTGCATGCGTGAACATGTGTATATTTGTGTGTGTAAAAAAGAGATTTTATATATATTTACAAGCAACAGAATATCAACATTTTATATGTGAATTATGTGTATCTACTTTATCTGTTCAAGTCCTTGTCGTCACAGGTTACATTCTCAAAGCCTCATCTGTCTGACAGTGCACATTGACAGACACTCACCAATCGAGCTCTAGCAAGGTGCAAAAGCTATGGGCAGAGGGTGGAGTTGTCCACTGCTGCTCAAATACTTAGTCAAGTTCAAGTGCGGCTTTCATGTGGAGGGAATGGGAAGAGTGCAGATTTAGCTATTAGATTTAGAGGGCATCTGGGGTATTGATATTTATAGTCACAGAACAAAGATTGAGATTAGGTTTAGGAACTGATCAGGAAATTTAGGTTTAGGAAGCACAAGGGTATTTATGGTGAAAGAGCAATATCAGAATTTAGGTTTAGGGAATAATTGGGGAATTTGGGATTAATAAGTAGGAGAGTAGTTCAGGGCTAGGGTAGATCAAAGAAGTTAAGTTTAAGAATATGTAGGTAATTTATGGTTAGGGAATGATAGGAAAATTTAGGTTAAAGGAGCATGACGGAGTTTTAGGATAAGAGTTAGGGTTTGGGGGCTATTTGTTTTAATAGGCTTGAGATGTGGAACATCTGTGTAATTTACCTGGATTGTGCTCATCAGATGTACATCATCTTATCATTTCAAGCATGTGACAACAATTAAATCTGCTGCAAGCTGACAGCATGGGAGACAGAAGACACTTTATCAAAGGCATCTTATGCTGTTTCATTGTTAGACTGTAATGGAGTCTCCAAATGTGCTCCATTTTTAGCCATTTGTGAATAAGTACACCAGTGAGGAGCATGGCTTGAAGAATTACATGCAGCTCTCTAGCATCAATAGGGATAAGACACTGATGTTGTTACTTCCCTGAGATAGTCACAAATGTGCACATTTTGCTGTGTGGTCTGCAATATATTCAGTTTGTAAGATTGCTATGGTTAGGATCTTCTTTGTCTGCTTAGCCAAACAGTTTATAAATCTGTGGCAAACTGATAAAAGCTGAAGTTTTATATGCAACAGGGTGCTTGTGAGTAAAAAAGTCAGTACCGAATCCAGATTCCCCAAAACTTGTGAACAAAGTTTCAAGATGGATGTTGTAACCCAAACAGAGTCATCACTTAAGTTTGTAGATTCTGTGAGATTTCAGAGTACCAAGATAAAATGGATTTGTACTTTTATAAGTTGGCTTTGGTAAAGTTGTGTGAAGTTATTGATCAGGGTTTTGCTGATTGGAAATTGTTTTTCTCATCTCAGATGACATTGCAGACATTAAGATTGCCATGTCAACTACTTAAAATCTTATTCTTACATGTCTGGCAATGCCAGTTCTTCCTGGGGCTGTCTGTGTGCGCTTGCGAGCCTGTGTGTGTGTGTGTGTGTGTGTGTGTGTGTGTGTGTGTGTGTGTGTGTGTGTGTGTGTGTGTGTGTGTGTGTGTATGTCTCTATATGTGCATGCACACTCAGGCAGTTACTTTACAAATCATAAACCTTGAGTGCATGTGGTTTGAGCATGTGTGGTTCTTCAGATAGTTCATCTGTCAGTAACTTTACCTTAGGTATGTCCACCGGTACAGATTGATCTAAAATGGGACACTAATGTATGAGAAACATTCATGATTGCATCTGATATGAGTGATCATTAATATAGCACTCAAGAGCTTCTCATCAAAACATCAAGGTTGCAGTTTCAAGGAGAATGTTCCTTTATTTGACCTTGATGTTCATATATAAAATGCTTTCTTCTTAAATATTCTTTATTCCAAATGGTATTCACAATTTACTGATTTAACTCCTTTGTAGCTGGAGTTCTAATGGTCGAGCACAGATGTTACAATGCCCTGAAAATGCTGCCTCTGAGGAAATATGTTCTGTTTGCCTCTTTCTAATGCCTTGTTTTTGCTCTCCAGCCAAACTTTGGATCTCAGTCAGAGTCAGATTCTTTAATTTGTAGTGTGGCTGGGGTGTAGGTCCTCGCTTTTTAAAGTATCTGAGTTTAGCAATTTTCAACATTTGAGTGAAGACTCCTGAGAGAGACATGTTTGTAATATGCAATGATGATATATTGGGAAGGCCTAGAAAAGAGTTGGAAGTAGGCTGTTACAGCATTTTCCTAGATGACTCATAACAATGATGGGTACATTTCAGGAAAGTATTTACATTGCATTTACCTCTTTAAAAGTCTAGGATACCATCCACAATTTGCATTTCTTTACATTTCTCCTCTGTGGTGATATCACTGCTTATGGCGGAATAGATTCATATTACCAGATCCGCATAATTGATGGAATATGGCTACCTATAAATACATCAAACGTAATCTACTCGGCACTGGTCAGAGGTGGCAGGTATCAGTGTAATATTACTATCAGTGGATATGTAAACATATAGATTGTTATATTGTACAACTGAAGACTGTGATGGTTGGGTATTTGTGAATAAAGTTCATAGCTCCTTCTGGAGATTTATGGCAAGTGTACTATGTTCATGTCAACATTAAAATGTAATATTGTGCTCAGCTACACAAGCTATATGTTAACATAGCCTAATACTGTATTCAGCTACGCTCCTATATGTGTTACTTAGTTTAATATTGTGCTCAGCTATATGTGTTACATAGTTTAATATTGTGCTCAATTGCACTCCTGTATGTGTTACATAGTTAAGAATTGTGTACAGCTACACTCCTATATGTGTTACGTTGTTTAATATTGTGTTCAGCTACATTTCGGTATGTGTTACATTGTTTAATTTTAATATTGTGTTCAGCTACACTTGTTTATGTGTTACGTAGTTTGATGTTGTGCTCAGCTACCTTCTTGTATGTGTTACATAGTTTAGTGTTTTGCTCAGCTATACTCCTATATGTGTTGCGTAGTTTAATATCGTTTACAGCTACACTCCTGTATGTGTTATGTAGTTTAATATTGTGTTCAGCTACACTCCTGTATGTGTTACGTAAATTAATTTTGTAAACAGCTACACTTCTATATTTCTTATGAAGTTTAATATTGTACTCAGTGACACTCCTATATATGTTATGTCATTTAATATTGGCTCAGCTACACTCCTTTATGTGTTGCATACTTTACTACTGTATACAGCTGCACTCCGATATCTGCTATATAATTTAATATAACAATGAACTATGAGTACTACTAGATCATTCATTCATGGGTTATTACTTTGACATTAGCATTAGGTATAAGTATTAGTGCTAGTGTCAGTATTAGCATTAGTATGAGTATTAGTATTAATATTATCAGTATTAGCATTATAATTAATATTTCCCCATAGCTTTTGATCAGACCTGGCAAACATGGCTTCTTCTTTTACACTGTGATCAGTTTGACTGCCATTTTGTAAACACAATTTAGAATTACTCTTGGCCTAGAAGTGTCTGAGGCTTTGTTTCTGTAACATTTTAAAAATGTTCAAATGGCTTCTTCAGAATTAAGTTGTAAGAACTGCTATTGGTATGGCTTATTTCCTGCTTGACAGGCAGTTGGAGATGTTTACTTTTTTTTTTATCTAGTTTCAGACACTGGATCATCAAGCTCTGTTGCTGACTGACAGTGTTCCTATGTTTTCTGGTCACCTGATTACCTGAAAGGGTTTGGTCAACTGTTACTTCCTTTGTTCTGCTGCCATTATCAGGTTATGTTCTCATTTACTGAGTTAGAGCCAGCCCTGTGGTTAATTTGCTCTTTATTTAGTGTTGCTTTATGACCATTAGCACTCTTTGCATCTTTATTACCTGTTCAGAACTTGAGCTTATGTGTGATTTATTATTTCAGCTTTAACGTTAGAGTTAATTAGCTGCATTTATGTCTGAATAAGAAGTCTACCTTTTATGGAGTCTTGTGTCTGCAGAATGACAGTCATAATTTTGGTTTGGCACCTCACACTTTTAGCTGTAGGAATATCATAGCTTCAGGCTTCTAATTTACACTTATATCAAAGAGATGTGAAGCTGCTTTGGACCTGTGAAATAATTTTGTGTGACAAAAACTTTAATACTTTTAATTTAATGGCCTACAGTAGACATGGTGACCTAGGCTTTTTGATGCTGCATTCAGATAATTCTTATTTCTGAATATTGAATTCAGATATTATTGATTTCGAAGTAATATATATTTTACCAAATGTTTAGCTAGAAGCAGACCACATATTTTTTGTGGATTATATTCTTTCTATTTAATACTAATTGTCATTTGGTATTAATGCACCAAAATGTTTCAGAGGTCTGCAAAGAAAGATAATATTAGCATGCTACTGTTTACTAACAACTTGATTTCAGTCTATTGGTAATCAAGGTATCTCAGATAATTTCTGCTCCGAATCTTTCTGTGGTCTACTAAGAAAGTAAACAGTGCATTGTTATTACCTAGCATCAAACGTTCTGTGTTGCAGTTTCTGTAAGTGTACCACACTTGAGTGACATAATGATGTAGGGGTTAATAATTGCTGCCTCACAGTCCTTGGATATCCTGTCTGTTTTCAAATCCAGGTGCTTTCTGTGCCAAATGTATGTCCTTCTTGTGTTTATGTGGGTTTCTCACATGTGGTTCAGTTTTTTCCCACATACTCAAGATGCAGAGATAGGCAAACTGGTGACTTTGTAAATTGCTACTAGGTGTGTGTAGTGTGTGTGTGTGTGTGTGTGTGTGTGTGTGTGTGTGTGTGTGTGTGTGTGTGTGTGTGTGTGTGTGTGTGTGTGTGTGTGTGTGTGTGTGTGTGTGTGTGTGTGTGTGCATCCTATAATGAAATTACTATATAATCTGATTATTGTCTAGAATTCGTTCTATGACTTATGCTACTCCGTGTTATGAAACTGAATGAGATAGAATCAGTATAAGAAACTGAATTAATGACTATATGTGATGCCTGTGCACTGGCCTAGCAATCAAGGAGCCTCAGTCCTCATCACTAACACCAGTGAGGGGCGTCCATATAGGGGAAGGATAATAAATACCCACACAGTAAAGTTGAATTTCCCTTAAGAGCAGACAGAGATCACACTCAGTCTAGGGCTGGTCTCTCCCTTTTCCTCCAGGTCCCCAAAAAGGCTCCCCACTGGCACAGCTATAGGGTCCATATCTCAGCCTAGTGGGCAAGCTAAAACCTCCAGCACCCTCTCTGTCCAACCAGTGCTTCGAGTCCCTGCCCAAGTAGCTGACACACACACACACACACACACACACACACACACACACACACACACACACACACACTTTGAGATAAGAGTTATATACAACCACACAGACACTATTGGGGAAGGCTGGGACAGGTTCTCCAGCTGTGCCCCCTTTACCTAGACTATATGATAGTACCAGCTGCCACCTCCCACTAATATCAGCTACTCAAAGGCCCTTCTGAAAGGGTGTCCAATTATTACTGTCCAATATTATTATCCAAATGCTAAGTGTGACTGAACAGGGCTTATTAGAGTGACTTGGTACAGTATCACTATATATATGCAATGTACTCTAGAGTTTAAATTAACTCTACATAAAATAGCCACTGTTAAAAGGTTTAAAAATATTTAATAAGAAATAATAAAAACACAAGACATTACTTCTTACTACACAGTGCTAGTCAGGAATTCAGAGATCACAGAGAACTCCTTAAAATAATACAGTAGCAAACGTTCTGACATCACAGAAAAATAAACTAGTCTAATTTTCCTATGTCCTAGCTATATCTAAGAGAAAATACAATTCTAAATAACTTACATATAGAGCAAAGCAGTGCTGGTGATGTTGGATGTTCTCAAGACAAAATGCTCAGAGCTCTCTCATTGTCTGTCTTGATGGACATGCTCCACCTAAAGAAATCCAAGTCACTGCAAGCCACGCACTCTAGTGAGCTAAACCTCACCACAACAATAAATAGAACATGCTGGAGGGATAGATTCCTGTCACAGAGACTCCCCATGCTTTCGAACAAAATTCCAAATTACATCAGGCAGAGCCCCTCACTAACACTCTTCAAGAGAAACCTTGATGAGTGGATGGGTAATAGAAAATACACCCCTGGGATCACTCCATTGGCTCTGCTTGACAGAGGATCAGTTAATTAATCAATGAGGCGGTGAAAGCTGACACACTCTGGCTAGGCTTATAAATGCCCTTGGGCAGATAGCCTAGTACCTACCTATGAACCTATAAATTGATAACATTCTTATTATTTTCCAATAACATTTCATCCACTTCAAGATGACCGGTAAAGCTTTTCTAGAATGTAGACATACAGTGCATTTCAGATTGCCCATTATTGGCAGCTCAAGGTTTCTATTCCTGCTGAGGCACAAAAGAAGCACAGTAGTTAGTTGGTGGGGCATGCAGGGTATCTGAAGACCCCTCCCCCCAAAAGAAATAAAGTACAGAAGGCTAGCTAAAAATTCATCAACAATCTGCTGTTAAACGTGAAAGACCATTTCTTTATGAAAAAATGCCACAATCTAAAAATATACATATTTTACATTAAACTATAAATGCCACAGACAGTAATTCACATATTTTCTATCCCTTCTCCAATAAACTATGCTGGGCATATATGCTACTTTTTCATAGCTATATCAATCACTGCTGCCCCATCTATATCAAGCTTTATGGATCCTTTCTCAGAATATACTTTTTGTTTCATACTACCTTGATTAACAGGTTAAGTTTCCCTCCTAAAACTGTGCACTATTTAACATTGTCTTAGGCTGTCTGTGTGAGGCTCCAACTTTTAGTCATACCTCTCAACCTCTTAGCACAAGAAATCTGGACAAAGCCATAAATAATGGGGGCAGAAGCCGCAAAAATAGAGGCAAATTTTAAATATTCCTTTCATAAACTTAGAAATTTGCTAGAGTAAAAGTTGCTGTGTTAGCATGCATTTCACTGAAGGATACAAAGTCATAAACTGTCATGCTTGTGATTATTTAGTGACTTTAATATTTAATGACTTGGCAATGTTTTGACAGAAAATCACAGTTTCATGAAAAATGTGCCAAAAATATGAAACAAAAATCTGAGTGTTCTGTGAAAATCTGTACAGTTGAGAGGTATACCCACAATATCCACCCCCTGCCCTAACAATTATGCCATTGAAACCAGAAGGACCACACCACCAACCTCCTTACTCAACCCACCCACCATTTCACAAAACCTCTTTTTCACTCAAGCCCACCCCCACTGCTTACATAAATTCTCTCCTCAGCAAACTAAAGCCATGCTCTCCTTCAGCTAATAATTTACCCAACCCTTTTCTTAAAGCTAGCCACTGACTCAGTAACCTATCCAGTCTCTATACTAATCAACAGATCTATCCAAGAATCTATTGTCCCATATATAGAAAACATTTATACTATAACTTTACACAAAGGAGGACACTCCACGACCCTTCCAACTTCAGGCCCATAGCCATACTGTCCCCTTTCAAAAATCTTGAAAATTCTATCTGGCTAGGCTGGCAGCCTTCACCTATCTTTACACCCCCACCCCAGGGAACTCAAGTTAGTTTTTCAAGAGACCCTTGAGAAACATTGCTTGAGAGGGTTAGGTCTATCTGAGTATACCTTACCCCATTCCCTGTCTTGAGAGCCCATCTGCATTAACATTGCTAATCACACTGCGATGCTGCACTGACATATCATATGCTTGTAACCGCAGGCTCCATCTTAGCAACTTGACATTTTCCTGGCTGGCTCTGTTTAACCATGTTAGGGGGCTGTGATCTGTCACTACAGTGAATTTTCTTCTATAAAAATAAGGCTGGAGTTTCTGGAGTGCCCACACTCTGGCTAGGCATTCCTTTTCTATAGCTGCATACCATTCCTCCCTGGGTTGGAGCCTATGACTGAGATAAACCATTGGCTGCTCTTCTCCCTCTGAAGAAATCTGGCTAACTACAGGCCCCCACCCCATGGTTTAAAGCATCCACCCGCACAACAAATTCTTTGCTATAATCTGTACTTGCTAACATAGTGGGGGGGGGGGGGCTTCCAAAGCTTTCTTAAGCTCCTGGAATGTCGGCTCACATGCTGGGGTCCACACTACCTTATCTGGCTTGTTCTTTCTTGTCAGGTCTGTGAGGGGAGCAGCTATGGTACTATAACTGGGGACGAACTTTCTGTAGTACCCTGCTATCCCTAAAAATGCCCTCACCTGCTTTTTGGTAACTGGTTCAAGCCATGCCTGAATGGCTTCTACTTTGGCAGGTTCTGGCCTGATCTTACCACTCCCCAATCTATGTCCCAGGTAGGAGACCTCTGCCATACCCACCTGACATTTGCTGGTCTTAATTGTCAACTCTGCCCTCTGTAGTCTGCTCAGCACCTCCTTGATATGTTGAAGTTGCTCTTACCAGGAATGGCTGTAGATGGCAATATCATCTAGGTAAGTAAGGGCAAACCCTCCTGCTCCTGCTAGGATATGATCTACCAGCCTCTGGAACGTTGCTGGGGCATTTTACATCCTAAAGGGCATATTTGTGAACTCATACAAGCCAAAAGCAGTCCCAAAGGCTGACTTCTCTCTAGCACTGGGATTCAAGGGCACCTGCCAGTAACCCTTGGTAAGATCAATGGTTGTAAGATACTTACCCCCACCCACCTTCTCTAGGGCCTCATCTGTCCTAGGCATGGGGTAAGCATCTGACTCTGTGCAACTATTTAATTTCCTGTAGTCCACACAGAACCTGGTGTTGCTATCCTTCTTTGGCACCAGCACCACTGGTGATGCCAAGGGACTGTTGGACTCTTGAATTACCCCCAGTTCCAACATCTCCTGTATCTCCTCCCTCAGAGTCTGTTTGACTCTCTCAGGGACCCTGTAAGGGGTTTGCCTAATAGGTCTTTGGGGTCCTGTATCCACCTCCTGCTGCACCAGGTGGGTGCACCCTGGTTTCCCAGTCAACATGTCCCCAAACTCCTGTAACATTGCTCAGATTTCTCAAATCTGGGTAGGTGACAGCTGCTGGGACCTTGCTACCCCTTCCACTGAGGCGTCAGTCCGAACCTCACTGAGGAGATCAGTCACGAGATCTCCCTCAGACTCCTCCTGCAATTCACTGCAGATGCTCAGCACAAGTGCATCCCTATCATGATATGGTTTCATCATGTTAACATGGTACAATTTGTGCCCCTGCCTCCTTACTAGCAGTTTCACCATGTTGTTAACATCACTTGCCTTTCTTACCACCTTGTAGGGTCCCTCCCAAACTGCTTGCAGCTTGTTGTGTCTAACAGGAATGAGAACCATTACCTACTGCCCTACAGTGTACTCTCTAACTCGAGCATTCCTGTCATACCATACCTTTTTCTGTTGTTGGGCTTCTGCCAGGTTCTCCTGGGCCAAATCCATGAGTTCTCCAAGCCTTGTCCTGAGGTTTAGGACATATGCCAGAACAGACTCCTTGTGAGGTTCACACTCACCTTCCCACACATCTCAAATTAAATTTAGAGGTTCCCTCACCATATGCCCATACAACAACTCAAAAGCTGAAAACCCTGTGAATTCCTGGGGAACCTCTCTGTAAATAAACAACAAATGGGACAAATATTTGTCCCACTCACTTTTAAACTGGTCTGCAAATGCCTGTAGCATGGACTTGATTGTAGAGTTTAACCTGTCAACAAGACCATTAGTCTGGGGATGGTAGGGGGTGGTCTTCAGGTGCTTCACCTCACAGTACTTCAACAGACAAGCCAGCAGGTCTGACATGAAACTGGCACCTCTGTCAGTCAGTATTTCTTTTGGGAAATCTACCATGCTGAAAGTCTGTACCAAAGCATTTGCCACCTTTTCTGCCTCAGTGGAGGACAGAGCCACTGCCTCAGGGTATTGTGTAGCATAATCCACTACCACAAGGATATACATTTCCCCTGTTGAACTTGGGGTGCTCATACACCCCACAATATCCATAGCCACCCTCTGAAATGGCTCCTCAATCACAGACAAAGGCATCAAAGGAGCTGTCATCTTGTCTCCTGCTTTGCCTACCTTTTGGCACTGCTCACAGGTCCTGCAGTACCCTGTTACATCTCTGGAAATTCCAAACCAATAAAAGTTCTGCATAATATATATCTTTGTGCATTTTATGCCCATATGACCTGCAAAGGGAATATCATGGGCTGTGGCTAGAAGTGCAAGACAGTAGGCTCTAGGCACTACTGATTGCTGTTCCCTCTCACCTTCTACCCCTTCCTCAGGGGTCCACTCTCTATGCAGTAACCCTTTGTCCCAGTAAACGTATTCCTCCTTCCTTTGAGAATCAGGTGCCTCCCTAGCTATCTGCCTCAGGCCTTGCAATATAGGCTCTGAGAGCTGAGACTTTCTCAACTCTCTGTTTGTAACCCTTCACAGCTCCCCTTCCACTGGAAGTCTGGCATCCTGTGACAGTGGTACCTCACTGTCAGCTTGGGTACTACTGCTCATCTCTACCTTTGCAGTCACTCTACCCACAAGCATCTGTGGCTCACCTTAAGTCTCACTGGTACAGAATAGCTCCCTTCCTGAAGTACCCACCTCACTAGCCCTGCCTGTGAGTATGTAGTCTGTCTGGGTCTCCCCCCAGGCTACAAGACCCCCAGGCTTATCTCCTAGCCTGACTGTGTGTAACTGCATAAGCACATGGTACTGCCTCCCATCCAAATCCTTCCCTAGCAAGGCATCTGCAGGATGATAGTTCGGTACCCTGGTTGTCTCAAGAGAACTTATTATTGGCATTTTGTCTTCCCCACTTATTAGCTCTCTCACCTTTTGTTCCCCACCTTGCCTCCTTCGACATCTGTATGCCACATGGCCCCACTGGTTGCATTCAAAACATTTAACCCCAAGTCCTGGATGTGTATCTGGACTAGTGGCTTCCCTGCTACTGGCAGATTCTGTTGGGGCAGTCTGTGCTGCCCACCAGAGGTTCCTTTAGACTCATGTGCAGTATTGGGAGACCCTTTCCTGTCCAGGGATGCCCTGCATGCTAGGTCTAGGTCTCCCTTCTTCCTCAACTCATCTGAAGTAGCACATTCTCTATCAGGTAACCAGATACGCATGTCCTCATGCAATGTGCTAACTTGTTCCCTCTCCAAAAGGTCTGACAGCCCTTCAAAAGTGGTGATCTGGCATCCACTCACCCACCTATGAAAATAAGTGCTCAGTTCAGCAACATATTCATACAAACTTTCATCTGCCTTGCGTCTATGTTCATGAAACTTTTTCATATATGTTTCAGGTGTTAGCTTAAAACATTCTAGCAAGTGATTTTAACAGCAGTGTAATCAAAATATCCACAATCAGCAAGTTTAGACAACACAGTTACAACTTTACCATGGAGTAAGGGTGTCAGGAACCTTACCCAGAGCCTTTCTTTAATATCATACTGTTTACATACCCTCTCAAACATATAAATGAAACTATCAAAATTATCCCCCTCTTTAAGCTGTGGAAGAAATTTACTGACATTTATTGCATCTGGTGTTCAGTTATTCCCTTCCCCATTACCTCCATGACTCTAGCGAAGAGTCAGCATCTCCTTCTCATGCTGTATCTGCCTCTTCTTTTCCTCAGCTTCCTGGTGTAGCAGTTTCTCATTCTCCTCAGCCTGCAAACATCGTAGTTTCTCATTGTCCTCACTCTCTAGATACCTGTCTCTCAGCTGCTATTATTTCCACATGCCTGGCCTACAACTCAAGTCTCTTTAGCACAAGATGGATTTTTAAGTCCTCTGCAGAAAGGTTGAGCTGTCCATTCTCAGAGTGTGGTACATCTCCACTGCCAGTCTGATGGTCCTGGGTTACTGTTTTCTGGTGCAGCTGTGATCACGGCTGCAATCAGGTCTGCCTTAGTCAGGTTTCCATGCACCAGTCCCCTAGTCTGGCACATCTGAGCCAGCTGGCTCCTTGTCAGCTTACCGTACTCCTCTGCCGACATGCTGCCTGCTCTCCCTGACTAACTAAGCTAACAAAAGAAAGAAAACAATTATGATCTGAACTCTGAGTATTAACTGCATGGCTGATTTAGAGTACAAAACACCTTCAGTGATCACTGTACACAAGCTACAAGAATTCACTCTACCCACACCACTACAAGCCAATTAGTATTTGCCAACCAATTAATATGTGGTGTGGCTATCCCACCACTGCCAAACAATTAATATGTGATGCCCATGCACTGGCCTAGCAATCAAAGAGCCTCAATCCTCACCACTAACACCAGTGAGAGGCATTCATGTAGGGGAAGGATAATAAACACAGTAAAGTACAATTTCCCTTATGAGCACACAGAAATCACAATCAGTCAGTCTGGGGCTGGTCTCTCCCTTTTCCTGCAGGTCCCCAATAAGACTCCCTACTGGCACAGCTATAGGGTCTAGATCTCAGCCTAGTGGGCAAGCTAAAACCTCCAGTACCCTCTCTGTCCAACCAGTGCTTCATGTCCCTGCCCAAGTAGCTGACAGACACACACTTTGAGATAAGAGTTATATACAAATACACAGGCACTCATGGGTTCTCCAGCTGTGTCCCTTTTAGCCAGACTATACGGTAGTACCAGCTGCCATCTCCCATTAATATCAGCTACTCAATGGCCCTTCTGAAAGGGTGTCCAGTTATTACTGTGCAATATTATTATCCAAATGGTAAGTGTGATTGAACAGTTAAGGCTTATTAGAGTGACTTGGTACAGTATCGCTATATACGTGCAGTAGACTCTAGAGCTTAAATTAACTCTACATACTGTTTAAAAATATTTAATAATAAGTAATAAAAACACAAGACAATATTTCTTACTACACAGTGCTAGTCAAGAGTTCAGAGATTACAGAGAAATACTTAGAATAATACAGTAGCAAAAGTGTTGACATCACAGAAAAACAAACTAGTCTAATCTTCCTATTTCCTAGCTATATCTAAGAGAAAACGCAATTCTAAATAACTTACATATAGAGCAAAGCAGTGCTGGTGATGTTGGATGTTCAAGACAAAATGCTCAGAGCTCTCTCATTCTCTCATTCTCTCTCTTTAAATTGTTAGCACAGAGCTGCTTCACATGACATCATTCTTCACACTTCTCTGGTGTTTCCAGGCTAACAGAAATGACATTTACATTCTTTACACCTGGTCAGAAATCAGAGCAATAAAGGACATTTGTACATGCAAATTCTAGCCATTAACTCTGGTCTTAAAACAATATCCAGTATTCCTTCATCCAGCCATATTGGCTTTGCATTTTGACATCATAGACAGTTATAAAATGCTTGACTTAGCTTTCTTACAGCAGAGTTCACTGTTGTCACATTTTTTGCAGTTCCACATTTAACACAATTTTTCCCATTTAAGAGAACATGCCTGTGGCTTATATTAATATTTACAAATGTCAGAATTATCTACAAAATTCTATATGGCTAGGCTGTTATCCTTCACCTGTCTTTACACTATATCTCACATAAAACCTGTTTTGTCTACAGTTTGGTCTTTTTAATTTAATATTGTATTGCTGTAGAAAAGGTACCCTCCCATTAATCACCTACCCTGCTTATACAACTAGATGACTGCCTATGATTTTAGCATTTGTCGTGGTCTTGGGATCCAGAGTGGGAAGGGGATAATCTCATTCTTCCTGTTACAGGCTTACTTTAATGGGGAAAAGTGATCACTTTATGATCACTTAGTAGCATAATGATGTGAAATGAGATGTGTGCACACATCTGTCCTCTCTTTGTGAGGTACACATGGAGAATGTGAGTCACACCATATTGACTCCATCCAGAATACTATGTGTAAAGCTCATTTACAGCAAGTCAACTACATTTTGTAACTTGTTCTAATATGATGAACTTCAACTTGTAACAAAATCTGACCTGGATTGTTCCATCTTTGGACACAGTGTAAACTGATATTCCAAAGTGTTATCCTATAGCTGGATGCCTCATGCAAGGAAGAATGGAGGAGATCATCATTTTCTTTTTAGAAATGACTGAATATTGCAACACACCTGCTAACTCATATGTCACAGGACTATGAAAAAGATGTAGAATTCTCCTTATGTAGCATATGCTCAGAGCTGTGAACCGACTTCTTCAGGAGACCACTGATTTCCAAATTCACACAACACTGGATCATCCAAATAGACTAATTCTGGATGATTTCAATATCTAAATTATTGGGGATTCAGTGATTTCTCCAAAACATTTTTTTTTAATTATGAAACATTGGGGGATTAAGGTTATCGTCCTTTCTACCGCTAAAGTGGACCCTGAAAGGAATTGATATTTCAGTATACTACAGTTAAGTTTGACTTTATGTTGGACCATTTTTATAAACTGACCACCAATAGGCCAGCTTCTATGTGGATCTTCCTCCTCTTGTATACTTATCTTGAGCTGGTCAGTGATCCAAACTTACAGAGCATTGTAAGACAAGGCATAATTCTTCTTGAAGACAAGCTGCCACTGGGATTCATTGCCGTCAATGCCATTTTTTTCTCTAGTGGAATATAACAGCGACTGTGCATGCTTTAATCAAACTGTGCTATTCATGTCCGGCCTGTCCCAGTTACAGCACATGAGTATTAGTAAGTTTAGGGCAAAATTTAGTCTTGACAGAACACTTTTAGTCCTGAATAGATAATTCTACTAAATTATGTTAGTATTATTTTCCAATAACATTTCATCCACTTCAAGATGACCGGTAAAGCTTTTCTGGAATGTAGACATACAGTGCATTTCAGATTGCCCATTATTGGCAGCTCAAGGTTACTATTCCTGCTGAGGCACAAAAGAAGCACAGTAGTTAGTTGGTGGGGCATGCAGGGTATCTGAAGACCCCTCCCCCCAAAAGAAATAAAGTACAGAAGGCTAGCTAAAAATTAATCAACAATCTGCTGTTAAACATGAAAGACCATTTCTTTGTGAAAAAATGCCACAATCTAAAAATATACATATTTTACATTAAACTATAAATGCCACAGACAGTAATTCACATATTTTCTATCCCTTCTCCAATAAACTATGCTGGGCATATATGCTACTTTTTCATAGCTATATCAATCACTGCTGCCCCATCTATATCAAGCTTTATGGATCCTTTCTCAGAATATACTTTTTGTTTCATACTACCTTGATTAACAGGTTAAGTTTCCCTCCTAAAACTGTGCACTATTTAACATTGTCTTAGGCTGTCTGTGTGAGGCTCCAACTTTTAGTCATACCTCTCAACCTCTTAGCACAAGAAATCTGGACAAAGCCATAAATAATGGGGGCAGAAGCCGCAAAAATAGAGGCAAATTTTAAATATTCCTTTCATAAACTTAAAAATTTGCTGGAGTAAAAGTTGCTGTGTTAGCATGCATTTCACTGAATGATACAAAGTCATAAACTGTCATGCTTGTGATTATTTAGCGACTTTAATATTTAATGACTTGGCAATGTTTTGACAGAAAATCACAGTTTCATGAAAAATGTGCCAAAAATATGAAACAAAAATCTGAGTGTTCTGTGAAAATCTGTACAGTTGAGAGGTATACCCACAATATCCACCCCCTGCCCTAACAATTATGCCATTGAAACCAGAAGGACCACACCACCAACCTCCTTACTCAACCCACCCACCATTTCACAAAACCTCTTTTTCACTCAAGTCCACCCCCACTGCTTACATAAATTCTCTCCTCAGCAAACTAAAGCCATGCTCTCCTTCAGCTAATAATTTACCCAACCCTTTTCTTAAAGCTAGCCACTGACTCAGTAACCTATCCAGTCTCTATACTAATCAACAGATCTATCCAAGAATCTATTGTCCCCGATATATAGAAAACATTTATACTATAACTTTACACAAAGGAGGACACTCCACCGACCCTTCCAACTTCAGGCCCATAGCCATACTGTCCCCTTTCAAAAATCTTGAAAAATGCATACATAAGCAACTCCTCGATTATCTTCTCCAGGAAAATCTTCTAACAACAACCCAACATGTTTTTTGCCCCAACCATAGTACAACAAGCAACCTAGTCTGTTTTCTATTCTTAGAATTCTCAAAAGCCTTTGACACGGTCTCACACAGCAAGCTTCTAACAAAACTATCTGACCTCAATTTCTCCAGTTCCACTATAAATTGATTCTCCAGCTACCTTACCAATAGGTTCACCTCCTTCTCCCCTTTCTTCTCAGTCCAAACAAGGGTCCCCCAGGGCTCCATCCTTGGACCACTACTATTCAACATATTCACTAACAACCTTCACATATCTTGGTCTCACTCATCTCTCATAAAACATGCAGACGACGACTCTACAGATACTTAGTTTCTCAAGGCTGGAACAAGCTTCCTTTGAGTGTTAGAACTATCCCTGACATAAATAGCTTCAAAAAAGCTTTAAAAGGCACTCTCCTGAACTCGCAGATCTGTTCCTGCCGGGACCCAACAAAACCTCACCCCATCCTGTCTTTCACCCTAATACCGCCCCTGCTTATATTCCGCCTTTCTCCTTTGCAATTTCTCTTCCCATCATATACTTTGTTTCTGTAACAGCACTTTATATCTGCCTGTTTAATGACAAAACCTTTTTCTTATGCTTTTGTGTATATATCCACACTACAAATGTGATTTAATTTTTGTTTCCTTTAATGTAACACAAGCCTGCACAACTAAGTGATGTCACAGTTTTTGTTTAATGTACCTATTTTTATGACTATTGTTCATTGTCTGGAGCTTTTCTCCTTGGGTGTCTACTGGAAATGGGCTCTATCTCAATCAAACAAACCTGATTAACAAATGTTAAAATAAATAAAATAAAAATAAATATTTCTGGGCACATTACAGGTGCTGTGAAGAGCACTTCATCACATCAAAGATTGAAACAATGCCACTTTTGCAAACGTTAATCATACTTTGACTTAGGAATGGAGTACATTCCCGTCATGGTATTAGACACCCAACAGACTTAGGGAAATTAAAAATGACACAGAAGACATGCAGTTTCTACATAGAAAAAAACTCGGCCAAGAACTCAACTAAGCAAAGCACAGTTACATGGCAATGCTATTCACTGTGTTACTATGCCAGTGAGAAGTTGGATTCACACACATCTTTCTTCTGCCAAACAACAAAATATAGCCATCTATCATGTGTAAGGAACATGTGTGTCATAATTAGACTGTGTCCACCACTGTCCCCCACACATACAACCACAATGGCAATGCTGATGTTTGTGATAGAAAGTGAAATAAATTATGGTCAGCTTGTAACTCTTACACTGAACCCTCCCTACACACACACACACACACACACACACACACACACACACACACACACACACACACACACACACACACCAAGTCATTCCCATACACATACACACACACAAAAGCACCACAATAATACTAGTTTTAAACTGAGTTTAGCAAATAGCAGTGCACTGTGTAACACTGTTGTTAAATAAGTGACAATTGTTTAGTGGTCATCAAATGACAAAAGGGGTAAATCACTTTTACTCACTTTATCAAAGCATAATACATACCTGTCACAGTCCTGATTTCACAGAATACCTATGACTTTACCTCATATTTTTGTCCTGTCTCTTGCAAAATGTTTGATTTGCTGATAAATCATTCAGGATTACAGATACTCAATAATGCCAGTCATTAGAGTTTCATACTTCCTATTCTTGAGAAAATGCAAATGTATGCAAAATGCATTGTTCTATTAATTTTTTTAAGTTTACTTGAATAACATTTAAAAATGTTCTTGATTTTGAGCCTAAATAACAGAAGTAGCAGCTGTCCTAGTAAATAAAGTCCCTCCTAAATATTTGTTTACATCATGGTATAATATACAAATAAAACTTTTGCCATGCTTTCTCAAGCTGCTATTTTGAGAATGTGAATGTGATAATGTGAATTATTGCCAGCTATGCCAGTAGAAGTAGGGCAGTGGATATGTAACATATGCCAGCACAGTTAGCTGTAGTTTTGTATAGAATTATATGTCATTTGTATATTAAACTGATTTGTACAGATGCTTATATTGAAAAATGTATCTGTAAAGCTGCTTATTTATTTTATTTATTATTTGTTGACCGGGAAAGTCCAACTAGGTTCCACAGAGCCTGTTTTCAGCGGAAGCCCAGGGAGAAATGCTCCAGATGCATGTCTTTGGAATGTGGGAGGAAACTGGAGTACCCGGAGGAAACCCACGCAAACACAGGGAGAACATGCAAACTCTACACAGAAGGCACCCCAGCCGAGAATCGAACCAGAGAACCTCTTGCTGTGAGACGACAATGTTAACCGCTGCACCACTGTGCCACCCATGTTAAAGATGTACCAGCAGTGTGTCCTGCTGGATAGAAATATACATTTATATCAGTCTGTGCTGTTGTAACGGAGGAAATGTATACTTGTTAACAGCGGATACTGGAATAGAAGCAGTTAATCTCAGTCCAGCTAACTTTGAAAAATAGTAAGACATTAAATTTCTTAAATTAGGCCATAAAGATTGTATCTTATAGTTGTAACTGCAGCCAGCAATGAAATGTCTGTGCCAGAGAATGGATTATTAGCTCCTATAGGAAGAGTGGAAGTGTTTTATTGTTTTATGACTTCCAGAAGCTGCAACACATTCTACATGTGTGTATTATTGAGACATATATGTAGGATTCTTGGTCAGTATCTAGGAAAGGGGGTAGTATGGGAACCAGAAGTCAGATGACCAGATGTATGTGATGTAATTCTGTAATTCAGGGCAAAAATGTTGTTTTAATACTACATAAGACTGAAATTTCAGAGCACTCTGTTTTTGAAACTGGACATAGAAGGCTCCCTCACCTACTTCATCTTTCCTCACTCTGGTAAGTGACCAGACTATAGTAATACTTTAGATCAGTCAGGAAAATATAGTGAGATTGGTTAAGAACTGTTTTTCTGTATCTGTTTGAATCTATTCATCTGTGTTATTTTAATATTTCCTGTCATGAAACTCTAGTGTTTATTGTAAATAGATATTCCATATTTCATATTATTTTACTATTTATTATTAAATATATTTAACATTTCCATTGTGGCTGGTCCTTTAGAGAATATTTTAAATGTTCATAGTACTTATAACTATTTGGTGACTCTGTGGCCACTCCTGAAAGTCTTACTGCATTGGTCAAACACTACCATTGGTATTAACATGTATTTCACTCAGTATAGTGTCTGGTAGAAGTAACTACCTTATAGTCCTGGCAGAAGGGGGCATAGCTAGTCAATCTGTTCCAGCCTTTCCCAGGTGTGTGTGTGTCTGTGTGTGTGTGCGTGTGTTTTGTGTGAAAATCAAATCTCAAAAAGTGTGTGTATGTGTGTGTGTGTGTGTGTGTGTGTGTGTGTGTGTGTGTGTGTGTGTGTGTGTGTGTGTGTGTGTGTGTGTGTGTGTGTGTGTGTGTGTGTGAAGCACTGGTTTCACAGAAAGGGTGCTGGAGGACTTGGCTTGGACACTTGGCTGAGGACTCAACTCTACAGCTGTGCCAGTGAGGATTCTTATTGGGAACTGGAGAGATAGAGAAAGAGAGAGAGAGAGAGAGAAGCCCATGCACCAGACTGAATGAGTCCCCTATGTACTCTTAAAGGAAATTGTGTTTGATGCAGATAGCTGCATCTGGAAATACTGTGTGTATCTATTTTTATTCCAAGTGAATGTCCCTCTCCAGTGTCAGTGGTGAGGATTCAAGCTCCATGATTACTGGCCCAGGGGAGGGGACATCACAATGAATATTTACATTTCTGTATATGTTTTATAACTTGTTTTAGTATGAATTTGTTTTTCATCTTAGAAGTTCTTGAATATTTTGCTATTTATTCTACTGTTTTACAGCATTAGTATAATTGTCACCCAATGGACACAGGTCATGGCTAAAAAGGGTCTGAAGACCAGCCTACCAACCTGGTATTAAAATGCAATAAATACATAAGTAAATATTGTGGTAATATTTTTAGCTTTGCCCAGAATTCAGAGCAAAGAAGTAAGTTATAGTATCTGCTGTTATGTCAATATTTATAAAACTCTCTGCCCTTCTTAAAATACTAGGTAAGACCTGAGATCAATTGCTCTGAGCTTCAATCTTTAGCACTTACATCACTTATGTTTATTCAGTTATTACAGGATTTATCCTAACAGTGTCACATCACGAACATTCTTCTTTCGGCTTTTCCTAGTTAGAGGTTGCCACAGCAGATAACCTGTGTGCTCATGATTGGCAGTGGAGTTTTGTGGTGTTGAGTTGCCAGCCCAGTGCCCAACCTTCCACAGAAGGCAAACACATGCACGCACTCATGCCTGGGCCAATTTAGAGTGTCCAATCCACCCACAGCATGTGTTGATATGGGAGGAAACCAGAGCACCCATAGGAAACCCATGTGACCACAGGGAGGACATGCAAACTGCACACAGAAGGCACCCCAGCTGAAGATCGAACTGGAGAACCTCTTGCTGTGCAGCGTTAATGCTAACTGCTGCACCACCGCAGCCACCCTTTTACATCACAGACATTATGGTATGAAATGTGTAACTAGAGAATGGATATTTTTTCCTTCCCTGAGCCATCAGAAGCTTTTGTGGGGCCCTTACATAGTTAAGGATAATCAAAGATACCTGCACATGTCTGATCATCACTGGACCCTAATGAAAGCTATGATATTAATTTTATGGAAAAAAAAATACCTAACAGCAGGATGTCTTTAAGACAAGGGCACTATGTCAGTGGTAAAACATTTAATGAGATAATGAAGCCTGTTTCTTGACAAAACACTTTTACTAAAAACAGAGATATGTTTGAATTGTTAAGAAGAATTGGTGGTAATCCTTAGGATCGTTCATTTTAAGAGTTATTATTACTGGTTTATTAAATTCACAAAAAGTGGGAGGATGGCTTAATGGTTAAGGTGCTTACCTTACAAAGACAAGGTGCAGGGTTTGATTCCCACATGGGGAAATTGGCTAGGCTTGAATGGCCCTCAAGTGTAGTTAGCCTAGTACTAACCTATGAAACTGCTATACTAACTCTTGTTGGATTGACAGACTTTACAAAATATCAAAATAAGATAACTTGCTGTGTTTGCCCCCCGCCCACAGGACAAGGGGGGCCCCAGCAACCATCAAGTTTGCTGTTACCTAAAACTAGCTGTGATATTGTGTGTCCTGTACACTATTATTTTATTCAATATGTAAATGTTATCTCTTCAATATGGTGCGTTTCTCCCTGGGCCTCTGCTGAAAAGGGGTATGTTTATAATCCCAGACAGACCACCCTGGTAAATAAATACTTAATAAATAAATAACTACATTTTCTGTACTGACACTGCAGCTGCAGTATCTTGAAGAATCTCCTTTACTTCAACGTACATCATTCTCAAAGCTAACATATATACCTTGTATCCATGTGAAGAGCCCAGCCAACAATATCAGAGAGTGCAGATGGGGTGAAGCCCTCTTCAGAAATGCTTTATACATGTTACAGTGATTTTGTTTTCTGTGATTTGCTTAGAAATCATAACTTGTGGTGATACTTTTCTTTTTTAATCAGTGATTAGTCACATCTCTGTCATAGAGTGGTGTTCATTTGCATTAATGGTAGGAACACAGATACCAGATGTACAGGCAAACACCCAAAGGATTTTTCTGTAATCCTAATTAAGCAGCATCCCCACACACTGTGCAATTTCTGTGATTGTGTTTCAAGATCAAGAATTTCTTTAATTTACATTGAGCATTGCTCCATTTAACTATATTATTTCCTGGCTCTCCATGCCTGTGTTAGATGTGCCAAGCTTAAGTTTAGGCTAATCAAATAAATTTCAGTACATTTGTTTGATATAGCCACAGATATATTTCTGCAGAGACAGTGATTCAAGATATTTAAAAGAATGAACTTTTGATTTCATGAAAATGAAATTCTGCACATATATATGTATGTTTATATATATATATATATATATATGCACACAGACACACACACAGACACACGTGTGTGTATATATATATATATATATATATATATATATATATATATATATATATATATATATATATATTTTTTTTTTACACATTTATTAAATTACACATAGAGGCACACTTCACAATTTCTACTCATGATACCATTACAATTTTAGTGCAACTGCATATATGAGAAATAAAATAAATTCTAAGTAAAAAAATTGTGAATAAAGCAAAGTAATTGCAATATATAGTAGATGCAGAAAGAACTGAAAGTTGTATTGAATAAGTGTTTGAGGCTACAGTGACAATTTTAATGAAACAGTCACTGTTTTTATATACCTTGATTAAGTTTATGATTTATTAGTTTAGAAAATACACTTAGAAAAATGGAAAAATCTGTGCCCGTGTCAGTGATTTTAACATACATAAGATGTGATGTGTGTGTGGTCCTGTGTACATTGGCATGTTATACTTGTTTTGCATATGTTGTTAATGATGTTGCTCTATTGACATGGTTGCCTAGACTACAATGGCAAGGAAGTGGCTTATGTCTCATTAGTAGCTTCTGGCTATAGCATCATATTGAGTTCATAAAGGTAGTTCTGGTGCCCAGCCTGCATATATTTGGACTGTGTAGCTGCATTCATGCATACTGCAGTGTCCATTTGCATATATATGTTATGTAACTTTCATCAAGATTATGCAAATTACCAGAAATATTCCTCCGTTTACAGTTTTATAGGGTTTATTTCTGCTCACTAACCCTGCTCAGTGAACACTATGTTTCTTGATCTCTTGCAGAAGTTCTAGGGAAAGAGAACAGGAAACAATAGCTAGAGTAGCTGAGTTTGAGAATGTATATTTCTTAGCAAGGTGCAGTTCTTAGATTAGATAATCAATGTGTTCTGCAACCCATACAAAATTAGTGTATGAATTAAGTAATAGTCATGCAAAATATTATGAAAGATAATAGATTTTCAAATCTAGGTGCTTAGGATTTCCCTCTCTCTTCCCCCCTTGGCTGACCTGGTGTGACTCAATTTGAACTCTACAGTTCCCTACAAAACGGAGTCTACAGGACTGAAATTGGTCACCATAACAAAATCAGTTTCTCTCAGCATTTAAGCAGAGTAGGTTGCACACAAAAAGCATTTGTTAAGCTTTCACTTACAGTGCTGTGTAATTAAGCAGGTTACCATTTTGGTCAGCCATAGGGCTCTTTTTTCTACTTGAGTGTTTGCCTCCTTCCCCTGTAACTTAAGTAAACTGACTCTTACATTAAGAACTATAATACTATAGTTTTAGGACACCTTAGGAAACCTTGTAAACTGCAATAGCCCCGCTACGCTCGGGCTCTCTTCACTCCCCTCACTGCCCCCAATTCCCTTCCACCTCAAGTACCTCTAAATTTATAGTACTATAACCACTCCTCCACTTTCTAGATCCTATCTGCTTTCTTCTGAGATAATTCCTCCAACCCCCATTCTTCTACCTACATTTTAATAGCACCTATTAGCTTTCACCTGGCATTCTCCCATCCCCCTTCTAGTACCTATACCTCACTACTCTATCTTCTGGTGTTTCATCACCAGGTAAAACAGTTCCTTAACTCACTAGCTGAATCACAGATAATGATATACTCCTCTTTACTACCCCTCTTGTTCGTACCATACCTCCTTACCTTTCTCACGGGATTTCGGGTCCCGAAAGGCCATACTATCACCCCAGCTGTAAATCCTCCCACCTTCAACCATACTTACAGTACCAGGTCCTATTCAACATCTTGTTCAGTCTATCAACATCTCAACCCCAGGCACATTAGCTCTAGAACCAAACACTCCCACAAACTAATAAACAAATTCCTGAAGTTCATCACCAAGTATAGACTTAACCTAATACTTGGTGGTGATATTCACCCCAACCCTGGCCCACCCACTTCAGATACACATACCCCCTCTACTTGCAATCTAAGCTACAAACCTAGAATTAATAGGCCAACTAACTCTCTCCTAGCCTGTCATCTCAATATTAGAAGCATTAATAACAAGGTACATGAATTGCATGCACTTCTGGATGTCCACTCCCCTGAGATTCTCTGTTATTTATTTATTTATTTATTTATTTATTTATTTATTTATTTCAGTTTGATTACTGGGGAAGTCCACTGGGCATGGTGGCCCATTTTCAGTGGAGGCCCAGGGAGAAAAGCTCCACAAAAACAATTTTAATTACAAGAAAGAGTTCAGACACAGAAGAAACATTACAAGTTAAACAGGTGATTACAAGGTAGTCTACAAACAATATCAAATTACTAGAATTAGCAGAATAGAAAAATTGTTGACAGTTTCAATTTGGCAAGAATTGGCTTATTATATAAAATTATATATACTATATAAAAAGGCAGAGAAAAAAGCAAAGAGAAAGAAGACATTAAACTTTAATGTTGGATGCTTAAGCAAGTAGTATTTTATAAGAGGTGAGCAAAGTATGAGGTACGCTTGGGTAGCTTAAGTATATAGAGTAAAAGATGCTTTAGTTGCTAATACTTTGGTATTTTTAGGAAAGATTGGAGAAGGGTCAGGGGGTTATAGAGGTTAGCCTGGAGAGAATGGGGAGGATAGCTGGACCGGTGTAGGTTGGAGAGTACAGTTGCAGATCCTATTCAGATAGAGGTGAGAATGGAGTTGGGTTTTGAAGTTGTCTAGGTTGTTGCAGGATCTTAGGGAGGAGGGTAGGGCATTCATTTCTTAGCAAGGGTAAAGGATAACAGAAGTTGACCTGCAGGGCGCTTAGGTTTCTGAACTGAGATCAGGTTTTGGTGAGAAGATCTAAGGGATCTGAGGGGGGTATAGGGTTGCAGAATATTGGAAAGAGCAGGACAGTTAGTGGGATGGAACACTAGTTTGTGGGTTGTGGTGAGTTGTAGAAAGTTAAGTTGATTAGGGAGTTCAAGCCAGTTTAGAGAGTGGAGGGAGGTGCAGTGATGGGAGGAGGATTTGGAGGCAAATTTCGAGATTTTATTGTAGCATTGTTCCAATTTGGAGGTAAGGGTAGAAGATAGGTTAGTGAGCAGTGGAGCGCCATATAGTAGAGAGGGAAGGAGGTAAGTAGAGGCAAGGGTTTGCCTAGTGGAAGGGGACAGAAAGTGGATGTTTCTATTCAATAGACCAAGTTTTATATGCGTTTCTTTGATGTTTAGCTGAATATGAGTGTTGAATTTGAACTGGTCATCAATTGTAACACCCAGAAGTTTAGTGGAGCTTACTATTTCAGTCATGGAGTTGCTGAGGCTAGTTATTTGGAAAGAGTTTTTATCAAGAGGAGAGGATATGGAGGGGGAGAAGAGTAGGATCTTAGTTTTGTTGGCATTAAGGGAGAGATGGTTTTGGAACATCCAGTTTTCAGTAGTAGAAAATGCTGTTTGGGTTAGTGCTTGGAGCTCTGTAAGGTTAGGGGCATGGCAGATCAGAGTGGAATCATCGGCGTGTTGCACAATTGTGGTGTTGGGGATGGCTTTATAAAAGTTGTTGATAAAGATATTGAATAGTAAAGGGCCAAGAATGGAGCCTTGAGGTACACCGGTGGGGGTAGGAAGGAAGGTAGATGTTTCTTGGCCCCATTGTATGGCTTGGGACCTGTTTGAAAGGTAGCTAGAGAACCAGCAGAGAGCTTTTTGGCTCAGACTGAGGTCAGAGAGGTGGTTTAGAAGGAGGGAGTGGGAGATGGTGTCAAAAGCTTTGGATAGGTGTAGTAGAATGGATGATACTAAGTTACCAGAGTCATGTGCAGAGTTTACAGAGTGAAGGAATGAGAGAAGGGCAGTGTTAGTGCTGTGTCCAGGCCGGAAGCCGTGCTGGGTAGGGGAGAGTAGTTGGTGTTCCGTAAGGAAAGGCAGGAGCTGTAGGTGGATACATTTTTCTAGGATTTTGGGTATAGGGGAGAGGATAGCAATGGGATGGAAATTGGAGACATTACAGTTTTGGCCTCCTTTGTGGAGTGGAAGAATGAAAGCAGATCGCCAGATTTTGGGTACATAGGATTCGAGTAGAGATCTATTGATTAGGATGCTGATGGGAAAGGCAACGGAGTCTGAGGCTATCTTAAGGAAGGTAGAAGGAATGTTATCAGGGGCATTGGAGCAAGGCTTTAGTTTATAGAGTAGTTTCTTTATTAGGTTGGTGGGTACTGGTTTGAGATTGAAAGAGGGTAGGGGTGAAGAAGGAGAGGGAGATTGATTTGGGGGGGGGTTGTTATTAGTGAAAGTCTTGGTAAGTTCAGCGATAGAGGAGGTGAGGAAGGAATTGAATAGTGATGAAATTTCTGGTTCAGATTTGCTGGTATCAGGGCAGGGATTGTTTTTTGTACCTGGTTTAAGGAGGGAGTTAATGGAGTTCCAGAACTGTTTGGGATTTTTTGTGTGGTTTTCTTGTAGTTTGATGTAGTAAGATTTATTTTGTCTGTAATGACTAGTTTTTTTGCAAGATTTCTTAGTTGTTTAAATTTAAGGAACATATCAGGCTGTTTGTATTTATGGTAGGCTTTCCAGGTTTTATCCCTTTGAAGCATAATCTTTTTTGTCTCATTAGTAAGCCAAGGGGAGGTTTTAGTTTTGATTCTTTTTCTTCTTATTGGAGCTAGGGAGTTAAGGGTAGTTAAGAATGCAGTGTGGAAGTAGCTGACAGCTTCATCTAGAGGCAGAGTTTTTAGGGGGTTCCAGTTGGTTAATTTCAGGGAGTTAGAGAAAGAATTTTGATTAAAGTTAGTTAGGTTACGAGTTTGAATAAAGTGGTGAGAGAGAGGGGAGGAGGGAGTGGCTCGAATGAAGAAGGCAGGGAGGTGGTCTCCTAAGGGGTCAGGATTAACACCACATTTTATAACTTTGTTAGGATGTGATGCTAGTATCAGTCAAGTATGGAGCCGGGGGGTTAGTTTTATTAGGTCTGGTAACGGAGTTGGTAAGTGTTAAGTAGGTTGATAATTATGGATGGATTAGGGTTATTGATTTTTTCCCCAGTCAATGTTTACATCTCCCAAAATAAAGGTTTCAAGTTTAATGTTGGAGGACCATAAGAGGATATCTTCCAGTGTACTGGTATTGTTACCAGGAGGAATATAGAGGGGGATAATACAGATGCTTTTGTGGTTGTTTATTTTCAGTATGCCAATAACTAGTTCAGCATTATTAAAAGTGGGAATGGTTTTGGGGTATGGGGTTATAGTTAGGAGGTTAGAGTAGATTAAAGCAACTCCACCGCCTCTTCTATTAATGCGGTCGGATCGGAGAGAATAAAATCCTGGAGGTAGAAACTCAGAGTCATTAATATGTGGTTTTAGCCAGGTTTCAGAGATGGCAGCTATGTCTGTGGAGTTATGGGAGAGCCAGGCATGGATGAGAGATAACTTATTTTTTAAGTTTTGAGCGTTAATTGTTAGGAACTTGAGGTTTTTATGTGTAATTATTTTCTTGGAGCAAGACTGATTTGTAGGAGAGAAGTTTGGACCTGGGTTGGGGTGTATGTCACCAGCTAAGTGAGGGCAAGTAATGTTGGGGATATGTTTACTGGAGTTATGTTTTGGTAGACGATGATGGTAATGAGTTGGGTTTGGTTTGTAGTTGTTGTCAAAAATGAGAAAAAAATTTATTTTTAAGAGAAGGATAGGGTGGGAGGGAATTAGTGAAGCAGAGATGTTGTGAAAGTGGGATGTGTGGTGGTGCTGGGGAGTCAAAGGGGGAGAGGTCACATGACAGTTATTATAGGAGGTTAAATAGTATAGAGATAGTAGAAGTAAGATGAAGGGAGAGTAGAGTAGGACTTTGGAAGGAAGGCTGAGCATGGTAGAAGGAGATAGTAAATGTTAAAAAGAGAAGCTAATAAGAGGTAGTGTGTTAGGGGTGTGTTATGGAGAGATAAGGAGGGGAGGGAAATAGAATGGGAGGGTAGAGAGTGACTCTTAATAGGCTGAAGAAGAGGGATGTGCTAATACTGATGGGTATTCTGATTGGTTGGCAAGGGGGGTTGGACTATAGGGTAAGGACAAATGTAGGTTTACTGGGGGCGGGTGAGAATTGGGGGCAGGGTAGGGGAGCGGAGTGAGCCCGCAGGGCGAATGGAGCAGGAAGAGCCAAGAAGGTGGGAAGGCCCAGAATTAATCAGTGACCAGAGGCAGGAGAAGGGGAACAACTGCAGGGGGTGCAGGTATATGGATTACAAACTTTCTTTAAACTAAAACTCTTAGTTCCTAAATTTATGGGAAAAAATCAGCTAGTAGAGCAAGTATGAAAATAGGAGAGATAACAGTACAGTTTTCTTGGTGAGGGGCAGAGACACTTCCTAGGTAGAGTTAGTTAGTGGAAAATATGGGGAAGTTATTGCTGGGCTTGATTATTAGGAGTATGCTTCCACCGAGTGGGAAAAAGGAGGGAGGGGATGCAGGGGGTGCAGGTATATGGATTACAAACTTTCTTTAAACTAAAACTCTTAGTTCCTGAATTTATGGAAATAAAATCAGCTAGTAGAGCAAGTATGAGAATAGGAGAGATAACAGTACAGCTTTCTTGGTGAGGGGCAGAGACACTTCCTAGGTAGAGTTAGTTAGTGGAAAATATGGAGAAGTTATTGCTGGGCTTGATTATTAGGAGTATGCTTCCACCTAGTGGGAAAAGGAGGGAGGTGTGCTATGAGGAGATGAGGTCCAACTTAGACGTTCAGTATATAAAAGTTAGATAAAGGTTAATTTAGGGTAGCAGACAGTAAGACAGCATGCCAAGGTTGGGGTGCGATGGTGGGGGTGCCTGTGCATAGACCGCTGTTAGGTTGCTTTCACGTGAACCAGGGAAGGAAGCTGCTCAAGTAAATTAGATGCAGGTAAACATATGTAAGACAAAGTACATACACTGAGTCTCTTTAGGGAGAGAGGGTACCAGTACACTTAATATAGATCAAGCAGACTGTCCACCACCATCTTCTCTTTGAAAGGAAGGATACTCTGTAGTGAAAAGGGCAATAACACCTTGGGGAGCGGCTGAAAAGAAGAGATAGAAAAAAAATAAGTTAGAATAAATAGGGTATGGGGAGAAAAAAAAGGGGAGAAGGGGAGAGCAGAAAGTAGTGAAATGCAGAGTAGAGGAGGGAGTTTATAGTGAGGAGAAAAGTGGTAGAGAGAAAAAGATAAAAAGTAAGGCGGAAACAATAATGCAGTATACGGGGTCAATAAACTTCACTTACACTTAGACAAGCAAAACAAATGAGAGGTAAGTGGTTAACATATGTATTACAGCAAACAGAGACTATACTAGAAATTCAAACAGCAGTATGTAATAGTAACAAACAAAATATTCCTAGGTGGGAGAAAAAAAGTAATCCTAAGCATCAGTAACTAACAAGAAAAAACAGAAAATACATTCAATGTATCACTTGAAAAGCTTTTAGTAGAGGCAGGCCGAAGTATATAGCAATATCTAAATACATGGGCAAGGTAATATATTGTTGGCAATCATTTACAACACAACAGGATACTGACTAGATTATGGTGTCTCAATAAGGATTGACGTCTAATGTTGCCAAACAGACGCCTCAAGGGTTCGCTATTATATTGCTATTAAAAATTGTTCCTTTACGATATGTCATAGCTTATTAAATTTTTAGTTATGAAGAGGGTGTGAGCTAAGCCAGTAATAGAATACTCCAGGACACTGGCGCTGTTGGCATCAAGTAAAGCTGCTTGAAAAAGAGACGTCTCACTAAGGATAGCGTCTAACGCTGGTTTACAAACACTTCTAAGAGGTTTGTTATTGTAGTAGAAGTGTAGCTACAGCTTTACAATACTTTAATACAAAGTATGAGTTTGGATAGAAAATGTGGCGGCCAATGCAAAAAGCAAAAAGGATCATGTACTAAAGGTACCAGCAATAAGTAAACACACCAGGACGCTGGCCTTCTTCGCAGCGTCTAGGGCTGCTTAACAGAGTGCAAACAATAAGGTTCGTTATAATAATAGCATAGGAATTCCCAATAAAACTATTGTAACTGCTTAAATTACTTGAATTAGAAGTATTAAAGGTACAGACAGTTGAGTAAAACATACCAGGACGCTAGCCTTGCTAGCAGCATCTAGAGCCGCTTAACAGAAAAAGCCACAGTAACAGCTTAAATTACTTAAATGTCATATGCTAAAGGAATCGACAGTTGAGTAAAACACATCAGGACGCTGGCCTTGCTAGCACCATCTAGCGCTGTATAACAGAAAGCTAAACAGTAAGGATTCGCTATTAAAATGGCACTGTAATCCCCATAAGCCTGTCATATGTTGGCGTTGTGAAGATAATCAAACGCCGATTCTATAAAAAAAAAAAAAAACACACCAGGACACTACCGTCTGAAGCTGCTTACCAAACGCCTCAAAAAGGGCTCGTAGCTATAATGGAGTAGAGGTTAGTTACAAGTAAGGAGTAATCTGAAACAAACTAGCCTCCAAAAGCTAGAAAAAAGCAAAAACAGTGCAAACAATGATATTGAAAAACTATATTAACAGCAAAAAAAGCAGTAAAAGCAGAGGCATCCACATAGCTAGCTTCATAGGCACAACAAGAATTCTATTAAGCAGAGAAGAACAAAAACCCCATAATAAGTACAGACAGTGGCATTTGAGAGTTTCAGAAGCTTGGTATCAGTAAATACTCTAAGAGCATAGGTACATTAAACCCTGAGAATGCATAAGACTAATTCCATTTGAGCTACACTAAGTACACTTATGGGGAAACGTGAGAAGCAGCCTAGTCACAGGGCCAAATGCACAGAGGACGCTAGTGGCCCAGATTTAAAAATGGCGCCTTAGTTGTCTTCCAGGAGAAATAATATTTAAGGTGGGAAAGTGCTGGGGGGGAGGGGATAAGCAAGGGAGGAGAAGGGGGGGAGAAGGAGGAGGAGTGATAGAGCCAAGAAGGCGGGAAGGCCCAGAATCAATCAGTGACCAGAGGCAGGAGAAGGAGAACAACTGCAGGGGGTGCAGGCATATGCATTACAAACTTTCTTTAAACTAAAACTCTTAGTTCCTAAATTTATGGGAAAAAATCAGCTAGTAGAGCAAGTATGAGAATAGGAGAGATAACAGTACAGTTTTCTTGGTGAGGAGCAGAGACACTTCCTAGGTAGAGTTAGTGGAAAATATGGGGAAGTTATTGCTGGGCTTGATTATTAGGAGTATGCTGCCACCTACTGGGAAAAGGAGGGAGGTGTGCTGTGAGGAGATGAGGTCCAACTTAGACGTTCAGTATATAAAAGTTAGATAAAGGTTAATTTAGGGTAGCAGACAGTAAGACAGTATGCCAAGGTTGGGGTGAGATGGTGGGGGGGCTTGTGCATATATCCGCTGTTAGGTTGCTTTCACATGAACCAGGGAAGGAAACTGCTCAAGTAAAGTAGATGCAGGTAAACATATGTAAGACAGAGTACATACACTGAGTCTCTTTGGGGAGAGAGGGTACCAGTACACTTAATATAGATCAAGCAGACTGTCCACCACCTCCTTCTCTTTGAAAGGAAGGATACTCTGTTTGGTAGTTTATCTGATCTGTGTTTATCTGAAACCTGGTTAAAACCTAACACTACAGACAATGAAGTGTTACCACCTGGGTACAACATACACAGGCTGGATCATGCTTCCATGAAGGGGGTGGGGTAGCTGTACTCTATAAATCTGAGTTGAATGTCACCAGTGATGTAATACAACCACCTCAGATTAATAACTCAGAGATTCTTGCCACCAAATTGCAACTTAATAAAAATAAATGCATTAATATCATCTGTATGTACATTCCCCCAGGTAACAATATATCTACACTTGAAGATATCCTGCACTGGCTATCATGTCACTACCCCCAAGAAACCCTAATACTTGGAGACTTTAACATAGACTGGGGCACCTGTTCCTCAGAATCCCCAACCACCCATATTAACCTTGATGCATTTACCAAATCATATCCACTCCTACCAGGATAGCTAATCCCAACCAAAAAGAAAGCATACTTGACTGGGTACTCAAAAATAGTCACCCCAACTGTACACCTGTGGTACCCTCCCTGATGGCCTAAGCGATCACCTTCTCACATATGTAATTAAGCACAAAGCCATTAATTCCCAACAACCCTTACTCAGAAAGGTTAGAAACAATAAAAACCTTTACCCTGCCAAATTCCAGCAAGAACTAAACTCATGTAATTGGTCTATTCTAAAACACCTCCCCTTAGAGGAAGCAGTAGCATACTTTAACAACAAATTCCTTGAGATCCTTGATTTGCATGCACCTGTTCGTTCAAAGAGAACAAAGGCAAAAACTGCAAAGGCAAAATTTACCCTTAGAAACAAAGCATAGGCTTTATGGCATTCTTCTAAAGACCTCCAAGATCACATTAAATATAGGCAATCCAGGAACGAAACTAAAAAATCCATTTTACAAGACAAAAAAACAATACTACTGTAATTTACAGACAGTAAATCAAAATAACCCTCAGAAGTTTTGGGCAGGTTTAAATAATCAACTACATTCTGGACAAACTTCATCCCCAATCCCTGCTGCTACTATAGATAAAACCCCTGAAGATGTTTCTGACAGTTTTAACCGATTCTTTACTGAGACAATTCAAGCCCTAGCTAGCCAACTACTTCCTAGCTCCCCTGGTCCTAAAAGTAGTACCCCTAGAAACCTACTCGCATTCAGCTTCCAACCAGTTGCCACTTCACTTATCCGTACCTTGATCAAAAAATTAAAACCCACTACACTTTCTGCTGATCAACTCCCTGCCGAGTACCTACAAAAATCAGCTGATGCTATTGCTTACCCCATCTCAATACTAATCAATCGAACCATAGTGGAAGCTAAAATTCCCACCATCTGGAAAATATCCTATGTAATCCCACTTCACAAAGGAGGCAGCTCTACTGAATTCTCCAATTATAGGCCAATAGCTATACTCTCTCCACTTGCAAAGATTATGGAAAAATGTATTCATAGACAACTCATGCACCACCTAATCCAGAATCATCTTATGGCAGACACTCAGCATGGCTTCCGTCCTCATCACAGCACTACTTCAGCCCTCCTAGCCTTTACCAAGACCATAAACCATAATCGCAACAATAATTATATATCCTCAGCCCTCTTGTTGGATCTTTCCAAGGCATTCAATATGGTTGATCACCAACTTTTAATCCACACCCTGCAAACATTCTGTCTAGAAACTAGAGCCCTTCAATTGTTCCAATCCTACTTGAATGGTCGACAGCAGGCTGTCCTCTGGCAGAACAAACTCTCTAACCTTCTACCTAACACCCTTGGAGTACCACAAGGCTCTATACTAGGGCCCTTGCTGTTCTCCATCTTCATTAACGACCTTTATACTGTCATCCCAAAAGTCAGCTGTATCCAATATGCTGATGACTCTACTCTGATTTGCTTGGCTGCATCTCCAATACAGTTATGGTCAGCTACCCAGACCAGCTTTAATACAATAGAAAACTGGCTTTCTAAACGTTGTCTGATCCTAAATCCCAAAACAACTAAAATGCTGTTATTTTCACCAACATTTAGGTCTACCGCTTTCACCTTTACCATAAATTCAAATGATGGCACAATAATCTCCCCTGACCCCTGTACAAAACTATTAGGTGTCATCATAGATAATAATCTAAAATTCAACCTACATGTTAACCAAACTATCAAAACCATCAATAAAAAACTAGGGTCACTTTACAGAATAAAACCCTTCCTAACCCCTCCAGCTAAAATTGCCATAGCTCGCTCTTACCTTCTTTCAACCCTTCTGTATGCATCCTCTCTACTCTTAAATTTAAACAAGACTGTCCTTAACAAACTCTCAATTTGCTACAACCACATTGCCAGGTTTGCCCCTGGGCTGCCTTTTAGGACACATCATTGCATCAATCTAAATCAGCTTGGGTGGCTTGAACTACCCAGCCTAATCCAGTATAACCAACTGATTATGGCCTATAAAATCCTCTATAATCCGGACAATACTCCTGCACTTAAAAATATTATCACCCCCTATAACAATCCTAGACCGCTTCGATCCTCTAACAAACTACTAATTCAGACTAGCAAAATTAATAACACAGCCAGTGACTCTGCCTTTGCAAACTCTGTAAGTAGATCCTGGAACTCTCTTCCAGCTGATATTACCTTACTTTCCACTTTAGGTCAATTTAAAACTAGACTCAAACAACATTTGTCACTTAACTAGCTATGTCAATGTATCAAGCCTGGCTAACTCTCTCTAGAATGTGTAAAAATCTGTTAACCAGCTTACTGTGTAATTTAATTTAATCCTGATTTACACTCAGGATTAACTCTAACCTCTGGAACTTGTTTAACTTGCTTACTTATGTAATCTCTGTAAATAGTCTGTTTGTAATATGTAATGCTGGTATTATGTAATGCTGTATCTGCTTACCCTTGGAGCTTTTCTCCCCGGGCCTCTGCTGAAAATGGACATGCATCCAGTCGGACTATCCCAGTCAACAAATGTAAAATAAAAAAATAAATAAAAATAAATAAATAAATGAACGTACCCTTACTGACACTGCATTTCACAGTAATAAAGGAGTCCAGATTCTCTGAAACACAAATCAGTACTCTAAGCACCATCGTGAGATATAAGTTTTGCTTTCAGTATCACTCACTGATGCATGATAAGAAAACTGAATTGTAGTCATGCATCTCTGAATGGAAATCTGTTCATTCATTATCATTTAAAGGAGGCAGTTCCCTCACTGACTGATTCTTGGTAATCATGGAAAATTTGATAATAAAATTACCTGGTATTTCACTGTTCTTAGTGCTTTTATGGGAAGAAATTTCTAAAAAAAATACTTTTTCTGAAATTCTTAAAGACAGTCATATGCTGTGCTGTTATTATTTTTTTCACAGTTTTAACATATGCTTGCACATTTTGCTTATGCCATGTGACTTATGATTTTGATGTCCTTAGATACTTATATTGTAAAAGTCATTATTTGTTTTCAGTCCAGGAGATGTATGCAAATGTATGCCAGCAAATGATGTAAGTAAGAAGCCATTTCGGCATAGAGGGATAAAGCCCTAATATGATCCAGGTGACCAAAGGTTAATTAACACTTCTGAAACATGCCTGAGCTGGCAGTGCAAAGGAGGAGAAATCTGAGTTTGAACCTGTTCATCTCTTTCTGTGGTAGTGGTTCATGTGTCTGTGCATGTTGTATGTGGTTCGATTTCTTGTGAACAATAGAGAAAAAACAGACGATGCAGGCTACAAGGTGTGTTAAGCCCAATGATTATGTCTCACATGGAGGCATGTAGGTGCACCAGTAATGGCCACTGAATGCCAGTCTCTTGGAAGGATCCAATAGCACATGACACATACCATGTGCAGGACAGTATAGGGATTCATTCAAAGCACTCAGTCTGTCTAACAGTACATTTCTAACTCACCCTTGGTGGGATGGCATTTAACTGTGGGAAAAATGAGTTTACAGAGGCTAATAGGATAAAGTACTAGGATACCAGACCAGAATAAAGAAGATACAAGTAAGACATGTCTGTGATATTTATATAAATGCAACGTTTTTTAAATAATTTATAAGAATTAAATTTTCCCAGTAGTAAGGGAGTACAAAACAGCAGTGGTTCAAGTGGCCACAAAGTTAAAACTTGTATAGATGTTCATTCTAGAGGAATAATCTAAATTTTTATATTCAACAAATAAAAAAGGAGAAAATTTAGACCATTTTGCCTCTTGCAGAATATTATGCTTTCATCCCTGTACAAGATAATCCCAATAAGTATCTATTCCTTATAGAAATTGCAGTATTCCTTGTGACAATTACATTCACTTATATTCTGCTTTACTGTTGCCTTGGTATACCTCCTGTTTTCTGCATTAAAAATTCCTTGGTGTATGAGGAATCTTATGGGATTGTTCTTATAACACATTTGCAGGAGAGAGCTTTGTTGTGGAAGATTAACTGTGCTGGTAGAACAAGCCACAGATCATACCATTTAATGGTCATTCAGGCAGACAGCTATACATCATGCCCTTGAGAATGAAAAATGTCTATTTTTATTCCAGGGGGATGAATTCAAGAGTTTTGAGTAAAAAAAAACACAGTGTCATAAAAAATACATATGTACACATGCACACACACACACACACACACACACACACACACACACACACACACACACACACACACATATATCTACTCTCTCTCTCTCTATATATATATATATATATATATATATATATATATATATATATATATATATGTATATGTATGGATTCGCTTTACATGCTCAGCATTTTAAAACATCAAAATTCATATGGCTGAGATCATATAATTGACATTTTAAAACATGGAACCTGTAAAATGGAGATGTCCATACAGCGCGGAACAGGTAATTTTCCCTTTTCCTCGCTGTAGTGCTATCTCGGAGTTGGTATATTTAAATAGTGGGGGGGGGGGGTGCAAGCCCCCCTGCAAAAACATCCTAGAATTTTATTTTTTGACGGCCTGTAACAGCCACTCTTTGTTCTTTCCGTATGTGTCATGATGATTTAGAGGTTTTTACATAAAACAGTGCATAATAACCATCCAAGTAATGACACCCATACCTCTCAACTGTACAAATTTTTGCAGAATGTCAAGATTTTTGCCTTATATTTTTGGTCCATTTTTCATAAAATTGTGCCTTTCTGGCAAATTAGTGGCAAATCATTACAGACTGAAGTTAGAAAATAATGATAGATATTTGAGTTTCAGACTTCATACCCTTCAGAAAATTCCTGCTAATGCAAAATATGTTATCCTATCAACTTTCTAACTCTGTAAGAGCAATATTTCAAAATTGTCCCTATTTGTACCACTTTTTTATGGCTTTGTCCAGATTTCTTACTCTAAAAGGTTGAGAGGTATGATGACACCTTTTGTGAACATGACACTTTCATTCAGAAGGCTAGAAACAGTTATAAAGAGGGCTGTTCCTTTAATATCCTATTTTTTTATGGCATAACCTCTTCACTGCCGCAAGTTAGAAGTAAATGCATAATTGTGCAAACAGCAGAAAAAGCAGTTGTTTTGCTTTTGAACAATGATGTTTCATTTTCAAAGTAATATGATTGATTTGGAAATTGATAAATCAGTTATAGCAAATGTTAAAGAAACATTAGTGATTTATTAATCCTAAGTCAAGTGACAAGCCAAAAGCACTTAAAGGTCTAGTCAACGTGTTTTGTTAGCTAAACCTCAGGTGGAACAACATCACAAATATAGAAGAGACACTAATGTTTGACACGGACCCTGGCAGATCTCCAAAATGCAGACATTTTAAGAGGTTTTCTTGTTATTGCCTCCTGAAAGTCTGTCTTCCCACTGAATACATTGTAATGTTGCAGCTTGTTAGCTAAGGAGATGTGAGTTGTTGACTGATGAGTTGTGCCAGAAAGAGAGAACTGCATACCAAATATATATTGAATAAAATATTCACATATTTTGTAAAATAGAACTGTCAAATGGTTATTACAAAAATCATTCTGGAAAAAAAGAACTTAGAACTAGTTTTGAAAACCAGACAACATTCTTTGTTTATTTGGTTTTGAAATTTGATATGCAACTCAGTAGTAAATCATGATGGTCATTTTAATGAGCTATAGTGTCAGATGTATTATTTACGTAGCAAAAAAGACCCGCTTGCTAAAGTCGTATCCTACTGCATTTTATGTATTTCCCTTTTATGTCTTTTACATGTGCATTAAAGCATACATAGTGAAAGTAAAGAAATCTGATTTAAGGGGGTGTAAAACCACTCACCATTCCAAGCAGATCTTCATTAAAAAATGCATAGGTTTCTATACCTGCTACTATATATATATATATATATATATATATATATATATATATATATATATATATATATATATATATATATATATATATATATATATTTTTTTTTTTTAAGGCTCATATCCTCCTAAACATCAATTCCAGATCTGATGTAATAGAATGTAAAAAATAGAAACTAGGCCTGGACAAACTTTCATGAAAGCAAATCCCAAATAGATAAACAAAAATACCTTGAACTATGCAACAAAGCCAATAAACTTATCAAAACAGACAAAATTTCCTACTACCAAAATATACAGATTAAACATATAAACAACCCAAAAAAATTTTGGGCAGCAGTCAACTCTGTATTACAACCAGGGAAAACATCCACCCCTACTCCTAAAACAGGAAATAACCAAACAATATTACCACACAGTTCAACAAATTGTTTACAGAAATGATCCAAGCCCTTGCAAATAATCAGCCTAGCTCCAACAACTCCACTTCAACAACACCGTCTCCACCAGAAATATTAATCAATGGCCTCAACTTCAGCTTCAACCCAGTACCTACCAAGACCATACAAAAACTACTCCTAAAGCTCAATCCGACCACCCTAGCCACTGATACACTACCCACTGAATACCATCAACTAGCCACAGAAGCTATAGCCTATCCTGTCTCCATCCTAATAAACAGCTCTATTTCCGACTGTAAAGTACCCCAGCTTTGGAAAATATCTCATATAATTCTACTGCAAAAAGGAGGTAGCTCTGTTGAACTCAATAACTATCGCCCTATAGCTATACTACCCCCCTCATGAAAACTTCTCGAGAGAGTAGTACACATGCAATTGATGAAGTACCTCCTAGAAAACAAACTACTATCCACACAGCCGCACAGCTTTAGACCCTTCCATAGCGCCACTACTGCACTTACTTCATTTACTAACACCATCAGTAATCACAGAAATAACGGACTGCTCGTATCTGCTACATTCTTAGATTTATCCAAAGCTTTTGATATGGCCAACTATGCAAAGCTCCTTCACTCACTATCCAACCTAAACCTTAGTATCTCTGCTATTTCTTGGTTTAAGAGCTATCTAGATGGTAGGCAGCAAGCTGTAATATGGCAAAACCAACTCTCTCCCTTATTGCCTGTCTTCTTAGGGGTTCCGCAAGGCTCCATCTTGGGTCCATTGCTCTTCACCCTATTTACTAATCAACTCCTATCCAAAATTCCCAAAGCCTCAGTAGTGCAATATGCAGATGATACCGCCATAATATGTGCAGCCAAGACACTAGACCTCCTCCTCTCCCAAACACAAGAATGCTTTTCTCTAGCAGAAACTTGGATCACCAATCAAAACCTCATTCTTAGCCCAGCTAAAACAAAATTACTCCTCTTTAGCTCCCACAGATCCATATCCCCCGCTGACAGCTTTATAATCTCCTCAAATAACAATACCACCATTACCCCCACCAATGACACCAAACTGCTAGGCATGGAAATTGACAATCACCTTAGATTTGACCTACACATTTCTCTAAACATAAAAAAGTTCATAAAAAACTTGGTCTACTCTATTGAAGCAAACAATTTCTCTCCAACCACTCCAAAATAACAACATCCAGGACATACCCATTATCCACCTTACTCTATGCCTCTCCTGTGCTTACCAATCTCCCCAAAACTGAACTAAACAAACTCAACAGCTGTTATAATAAGATAGCTAGATTTGCTACAGGTTCTTCCTTTAGAACACATCACTGTGAATGCCTCAAAAAACTCAGTTGGTTAGATCTCCCACTAATACTTCAATTCAATCAACTATCACTTGCACACAAATTATTACATCACTTAGACAACACCTCAGCTCTACAACAACTACTTCAACCCTACGCCACTACCAGAACCTTACGATTTAGCACCCAAAACCTCCTTAAGATTACCAAATTTAACAATGAGACAGGAAAGTCCATCTACAGACACTATATTTCTAAAATCTGGAACTCCCTTCCTGCCCATATAACAGGCAACAGCTCCTCAACCCAATTCAAGAAACTACTTAAAAATCACTTCATGAATAACAGACCGTGCTCCTGTCTCACCCCTGGCTAGTACACACTATATTGTTATTATCAACCAGATTCATTGTTTAGCTACAGATCTATAATGTTCATAAAATCAGTAGTATTACCTTAGCTTTAGACTGTAGGACTAATTGTACTTCCAGCTTCTCTAGAGGTGAAAGAAATGTATCTCATGAATGTTGTCCAATGTACTCCCTTCTATTTTGCTCTACTATGTCTCAAAGTAAGTACCATATGGTAGTCATATGCTAACATTTGTGTAACTTGCATTTTACTAGCATTTAATGTACTGTCTGTATTGTTTGTTAACTATAAAAAATGTATCTCTTGGAGCTTTTCTCCCCGGGCCTCTGTTGAAAATGGACTTATATCCAATCGGACTCTCCCAGTTAACTAATGTAAAATAAAAATAAAATAAATAAATAAACAGTATGTGCTGTATCAGAACTAGTATGCACTGCATGTGTTATATCAGAACTAGTATGCACTGCATGTGTTATATCAGAACTAGTATGCACTGCATGTGTTGTATCAGAACTAGTATGCACTGCATGTGTTATATCAGAACTAGTATGCACTGCATGTGTTATATCAGAACTAGTATGCACTGCATGTGTTATATCAGAACTAGTATGCACTGCATGTGTTGTATCAGAGCTAGTATGCACTGCATGTGTTATATCAGAACTAGTATGCACTGCATGTGTTATATCAGAACTAGTATGCACTGCATGTGTTATATCAGAACTAGTATGCACTGCATGTGTTGTATCAGAGCTAGTATGCACTGCATGTGTTATATCAGAACTAGTATGCACTGCATGTGTTATATCAGAACTAGTATGCACTGCATGTGTTATATCAGAACTAGTATGCACTGTATGTGTTGTATTAGAACTGATGAGTACAGCATGTGTTGTATCAGAACTGGTGAACACTGTATGTACTGAATCAGAACTAGTGTTATGCATGTGTTGTATCAGAACTGGTAGGTATGGTATATGTTGGTAAGAACTGTTTGCGTTGTATCAGAACTTGTGAGTACTTAATCTGTTGTATTAGAAATGGTGAAAACTGCATACGTAGTATCAGAAATATTATGCACTGCATGTGGTCTATCAAAACTGATGAGTGATGAATGTGTTATATCAGAACTGGCGAGCACACAGATTTCCCCCTCACCAGGCAGGACAAGGAGAAAGCCACGGTTAGCTGACTGACAGGTGCCAGGATCCATCAAATTACACATTCAAGTCACTCAACAACAATTATGATTATGATTCTGGCATAGTGCATATTCTAGTGAATGACTTGAGATGCACCTTTCTGGACTATAGGAAGAAATCAAAATTTCAAAACCTTGAAATTCGCATGATTGAGACCATGTGATCGAAGTTTTGAAATGTCAAACATAAAAGGAAAAACAAATAAAAACAAAATCTTTTTTGCAAGTGGCAAGCCCCCTGCACCCCCAACACCCCCTGAAAATTAAATATAACAACTGTGAGATAGCACTATAGTGAGGAAAATGGTAAACTACCTGACATGCGCTGTACCATAATCTCTATTCAAAATGTTCGATGTTTCAAAATTTCAATCATACGGTCTCAACCATATGAATTTCAGAGTTTTAAAACTCCCATCATATAATATGGATCTGAAGAGAGACATGACTAAACTCTCAGATTATGTGTCCCAGGCAGGTGTGTCTCTAGCACTAAGTAGCATTTTGCCTTCACCTGGGATGATGTCACACTACAGACAAAAAAATGATTGACTTCAACAATTGGCTTAGTTTCTGGTGTCAGTCCAAGGGGATCCAGTATCTGTCAGTCTAGAAAGACATGGTCAACAGACCATGGTGGTTTGCCAGAGGTGGTCTTCACCTGTCTCCTCTAGGCTTATAGATACTAGCAAAGGCATTTGCCCCCCCCCCCCCCATAGTGCCTTTTTAGGCAATGTCAAAGCAAGAAAATTCCCTGTGTAAAGAAATCCACTCAGTACAAACTCAAGGTTATGCTGCTTAATGCTAGGATCCTCAACAGAAAACTTTGCTCCCTGGAAGCACTCCTCACCTTGGAAGATGCAGAGAGCACCTGGGGCATACAAGGCTACAATGCCTTCCACACATTCAGACCCCATAACGAACATGAAAGAACTAAAGGTGGAGGTATATCCATCTTCTTTAAATCCAAATACACCTCGAGACTTGTTAAACAGTATGACTCTCTAGAGCTACTCCAGGTACAATTAAATATAGGTAAAACACCCTACCACATCATTGCTAGATACTGGTTCCCCACCATGAACCAAGAGAAACATACTGATTTCAAAAACAAGAAAAATGGAAACAAGTATCTAAGAGCGAAACTGCCAACCAGAAATATGAAAAAATAGATACTTGGGAGGCACAGGCGGTAATTCCAAACAGCCAAAGCTTTGCAATATCTGCCTTTATTGTAAAATGCATGAATGTCACTAAAATAAGAATATATTTAAAACCATTAAATGCTTAACTTTTATCATCGCGTTTTTCATGCTTTAACATCTACTTCATCTGACATTTTCCCATTAACCCCTGTCAGAATATATACCTACCCTTCATTTAATTACTCCCTATCATCAATTAATTCAGTACCTAATTATCTCCAGCTATACTTATTACAGTCAATAAACTGTTACAGAAGGTTAGTTTGATTCTAATTAGAAACAGTATTGTGAAAAAAAATAACACTAAAATAATTCCTTGTAATTAATTTTTCATGCAGAATCTCTGAAATATATATAACAGTGTATGAGTAAATGCAATAAAATATTATTAGAAAATACATAAATAAAAACTAAATACTCCAGAATTGTTTTGTATTATGCAACTCTACCTAAATTTATTGCACAGTCCTATGCTACCCCTCATAGGTCCTTCTATGTAATTAAATCAAAAGAAATTTTTTATACTGTTAAAATATCTATAAATGTTCTAATTTAAAAATAGCAACCCTACATTTTAAATAACTTATATTAATTATTAAATAGCTAAATACAAAATACTATAATATTATAGCAAATAATACATAAATGTTAAAACATATATACATCCGTTCATGAAGTACATAAAATATATTAAAAAACTTTTCAACCATCAAATTATAAAATTCTCCATCAAACATATCTGGCTGCCCTAGGTTTAAGAACAGGAGTTAGGGAAATATTTTCATTAAGCCCTGGGAATACATTAGCTTGTAAAATTAGTTGCCAGTACACTTTTTGGTATTGGATCGTGTCTAATCTCCTTAAGTACAAAAAGAAATCTAGCTTACTTCCATCTCAAAGTGTGTTTATACAGACCGTTATTAATTTCCTTTGTTCTAATATCATGGTACTCTTCATAAATGCTATGTTCCAAAGCTCTTTCCTTTGTTCCTATATAGAAAGTCATATATTACTTAAAACTGGCCATGTATATTATTCCTTTACTATCACAACTGGTGTAATTCTTAACCTGTAAAAGGCTGTCTCTGCTGGGTATATAAACAGCACTTTTGTTACTAATATAAGGACATTGTGCACATCTTCCACATGTATATTTTCCCTTCTTTCTATCATTTCTACCATTTTTTCTTATGTTATCATTCTTTAAAATATTTTTTATACTAAACCCTTTTCTATAAATAAATTTAATTTGTTCATCAAAAATACTCTCAAGGTTGGATAAATTCCTAAACAATCTCCCACTTTTCAGTTATAACTTTTTTGATTGGACAGTTATAATTTTTTTGATTGTGCTTGCATCTTTATTATAATTCGTAATAAGGGTCCCTTCGTATTGTATATCCTTTCTTTCATCTGCTGCTTGTAAATTCACTTGCTGTTTGCTTTTTGCTTGCTATGTATCTTTCCTTATGTCCATAACTTATTTTATAACTTCTTTGATTAACTTTTCCAAGTATCTCCTTTCAATAAACATTTTCTATAACTTCATACATTCTTCCTTAAAATCTTTATCTTCTGAAGTCATTCTAGAAACTCTAATATACTGCCCTTTAACTATATTTTTCTTCTGCTTGTATGGATGGCCATTAGTATAAAACAAGTACAAATTTAAAAAAAAGTGTCTTTCCTGTGTATGGTGGGCTTACATTGCTGTAGTCCTTAAACAGCATGGATGGAAACCTCGAGATAATTCATCTTATAAGTAAACTTAAAACTTCTGTTGATTGTCCCATTTACTGCAAAAATCTTTTAAATATTCTTCTGTCCCTGTCCAAAATTTATAGATGTCATCCAAATATCTTCAACCGAGAGTCCACCATTTTTGTAGGCAGAATTGAAAATAAATTTCTTCAACCATACTTGTAACATAATATTAGCATAGCATGGGGCACAACATGCTCCAATTGCCACCCCACTAATTTGCTTAAAAATTCCCTTTCAAAATGCATGTGATTATTATGTAACACTATTTCCATTTAATCTAGTAATACTCTAAATTCCTTAAAATTAAACGTACGCTTATCCACTAGAGCTTCTTCAAACCATGTTAGACCTATATTATGAGGAATAACCAAAAAAAGAGGTCTACTACATCTGTCATAACAAAATAATATCTTTTTATAATATTTCTTTTTTACTGCTTTAGAAAATACCAGGAGACTTTCAAAAATCCTTCCTTTTGTTCACATACATTTTTAAGCTTCATGTCTATATATTTTACTATAGAGTGTGTCTTTGACCCATTTCCCACCACTATGGGCCTAAGTAGAGGATAATCCACATTTTTGTGCACTTTGGGGATCCCAAAAATATTTGGGATTGCTGGTTTATCCATCTTTAAAAAATTATAAGTCTCTACATCTATCAAATCATCCATCAATAGATCATCTAACACATAGTCAGTTCTCAAATATGCTATCTACAATTCATTTTTAGAAAGCCTCTTATACTTTGCTTCATCTCCTAAAAGTTCCATCATTTTTCCTACATATATTATTTGATCTATTATAACCATCCCTTCCCTTTACCAGGTGTCATTACTCTAATATTGGTGTTTACCCTTAACTCATCTAATAATTGTCTTTTTGTCCCTAGGGGAGAATAGGGCTCACTCTCTTTTTGCCCAACTCCTTTCAAAACTCCATTCCACTAAAATTTCAAAGTTTTGAGTTGAGGGTGTGGAGGTTTTATAGATATTTTTTCTCTTTAAACTCATATTCATTTTCTTTTTCTCACTCGCTACTTTGAAATCCATTATCCCCAAGTTCTTTTTTGTAATAAACATTTTAAAATCAATTATTTTTTCTTGCTCAGAACAAGTTTCATTCCTTTCATAACTAGATTAAAGTATGTCTTCAGTTCTAGAGTGCCATAAATAAATATGCTATATTTTTTATATGATAATATATTTCTCTTGTGTTTTATTAAATGAGTTTCTTCCTTTGTATTCTCATTTCTTACAATATTTTTCCCTTCAGTGCATAACTCACCTAATTCCCTCCTTTGTTGTAGTTGTAATTGTAAGAAGTGTTTGGTCTGTTCCTTATCCTTTCGAACCTCCTTACGGGCAGAAATTCTAAAGGATCATTAATATCTGTCTTAGAAACCGCCACACGTTCTTGTTCATCAACATTATTTTGCATTTGTGACTACCATCCCCCTGGTGTCCATATTTCCATGTTTTTATTTTCCTCCCCTTCAAAATTTCTATCTGTAGTTGGAACCCTTTCATAAAGGTTTCTATTGTTTACATAGGACTTGCTTATTTTATATAATCTAGGTCTGGGTTAACTTCTCCCCTCTTTAGATTCATCTCTATCCCTAACTTTTACTTTTTCTCCTAACTAAATTACTTATCTTTTCATCTATTTTTCTTCTTAAATCAAAGTATTTTCTTTTTTCTTCCTCTATCATGAATCTTAAATTAGTAATTATTTTACTATTAATACATTATATATGTTTACAAAACATTTCCATTTCCATACAATTGCATTTAATAATAGCTTTTATAATTGCAAAACTGCAGTTATCAAAAATATTTAGTAGTTCTGCATGAAACTCTGTTCCTTCAGTAACATTATTGGGGCATTTATATACCATGAGACCATTAGATACCATATTAACTTTTAAACACTTTTTAAGTAGCAATTATCTACTTCAAGGTTTTGTATCTAAACATTTTTGATGCATTAAATCAATGTTTGCTTGATATGTGATATTATTATCACTCTTGTGATTATGTGAGCATTCAAAAGAAAAACTTTTACTGTTTAAGCACGTGCCCCACTCAGCTTGTGAAAAGGAGTATTTCTGTAAATTATCATGGTGTGGCTCATAGTAAACATTAGAATAGTTAATTTTATTATTTTGCAGTCTTTTCTTCTTTTGTCTTGCTCCTTTCTCTTTGTAAGAGTCTTTAGAATGTCCAAATCTTTCTTCATTTTCTGATCAAAAAATGTTAGGTATTCTGCCATTCATGTTTGCAATATCCTCTTCCGGTGCCGAACCACGATCCCCGATTGGAACTTCCTCTATTTCTGGTTCTTACCTCAGCAGTTCTTTGCTGCCAGGCAAAAATGTATGCCCTGTACTAGCACTTGATTCAGCCAGGGCTGCAGTAAACAGTTGGACAAGTTACATTTATTCTATCACAAGACAACAAATGTCTTTTTCTCCATCAATAGATTGCTAGGCATTATTCGGTAAACCACTGTGCACCTCAAGAGTCTCCATAATTGTCAGACTTCAGAAACAAGACAAATGGAAACAAGTATCTAAAAGTAAAACCACGAACCAGAAATATGAAAAAATAGATACTTGAGAGGCACAGGCAGTAATTCCAAACAGCCAAAGCTTCGTAATATCAGCCGTTTTTATAATATGTACAAGTGACACTAAAATAAGAATACATTTAAAACCATTAAATGCTTAACTTTTATCAACGTGTTTTTCTTGCTCTAACATCAGACTTCATCAGACATTTTCCCATTAATCCCTCTCAGAATATATACCCAGTCTTCACTTAATTACTCCCTATCAACAATGAGACAAAGAGAGACATGACTGAATTCTCAGATTATGCATCCCAGGCAGGTATGTCCCTAGCACTAAGTAGCATTTTGCCTTCACCGAGGATGATGTCACAATGCAGACAAAAAATGATTGACTTCAACAATTAACTTAAATTCTGGTGTCAGTCCAAGGAGAACCAGTATCTGTCAGTCTGGGAAGACATGGCCAACACACCATACTGCTTTGTCAAAGATGGTCTTCACCTGTCTTCTCTAGGCTTATGGGTAGTTGCAAAGACACTTGCCTCCCCCCATAGTGCCTTTTTTAGGCATTGTCAAAACAAAAAATAATCCTAATGTAAAGAAATCCACTCCATACAAACTCAAGGTTATGCTACTTATAGCTAGTATCCTCAACTGAAAATTTCACTCCTTGGAAGCACTCCTCACCTTGGAAGATGCAGAGAGCTCCCCAGCCATACAAGGCTACAATGCCTTCCACACATTCAGACATCAAATAGAGCATGAAAGAACCAAAAGTGGATGTGTATCTATCCATCTTCATTAAATCCAAATACACCGCGATACTGCTTAAACAGTATGACTCTCTAGATCTACTCCAGATACAATTAAATATAGGTAAAACACCCTACCACATCATACCTAGCTACTGGTCCCCCACCATGAACCAGGGGAAGCACACCAACTACATGGACTTGCTAGGATCACTCCCTGTACAGCCAAACACTTTGGTCATGGGAGATTTTAACTATCCTTCTATAGAATGAACAACATACACAATCTGAAATGCGAATGCCCTGCGGTTCCTGGACTTTGTTAATTCAAATGATCTGGAACAGCTAGTCTGCACCCTTACAAGGGCCTTGAAAGTCCTGGACCTGGTACTCACCAACATGGGGTGTCACTGCACTACCACCTGTGTGTCACCCTTCCTGCTGACATCAGATCATAAATCTGTATCATTTGAAGTAAATATTAGCCTGGACACCCCCATAGTAGCAAAAAAACTGAAACATTTCTCCAAAGCAAATTTAAGACTACTAAGCCCAGGCTGTGTACTAAACAATCTAAAACAAGACCTAGTGGAACTGCATTGCACTCTTTTCAACCATAACCTTTGTTACAGCAACAGTAATCCCCTTACACAAAGGGGGTCCATCAGGTGACCCTGTGAACTATAGATCAATAAGACCTAACCAATCTTATCTGCAAGGTCATAGAAAGAGACATCATGGACCTTATCAACAAGGGCACAAGCAACCTATAAGCTCTTGACCCAACCCAGTTTGACTTTGTTAAGGGCAGGTCTTGGTTATTGAACCTGGTGGACTTCTTCGAGAATGTCACCAAAGCCCTGGATGAGGGCAAAGCAGTACATACTGCCTATCTTGACTCAGCCAAGGTCTTCAACAGAATCCTCTGGTCGGGTATCATTAAGAAACTCTCCCAGCTAAGGATTAACCATATGTCACTAGATGGGTAGCAAACTGGATCACTGACAGAATGCATACTCTCAAAGTTGAGGATTTCACCTCCGCCAATAGACCAGTTACCAGTGGTGTACCACAGCGATCTGTGATGGGCCATCTACTACTTGGAATCTCCAATATCCAGGGTAAAGTAGTTGGCCTGTGGCTTACCAGGTTCGCAGATGACTGCAAACTAAGTACAATATTTGAGTCCTCCAATGATGTTAACATATTACAAAAGGGGCTTACACAGACTAATGATTGGTGCCAGAGACACGGACTAGGACTAAGTTCCAAAAAGTGCATCACTATCCCCTTTGGCAAAAAAGTGTCCCCTGCAAATTACATTATAGACAGCACCCCCACCCCAAGCTCAATCACAGTGGTGAGAGGCTTGCTAACACAGGTTGACAGCAATTTAAACTTTTATCACCATGTCTTCACAGTGGTAAGGAATGGCTTCTACATTAAGCATCACATACAAGACAAAGGATGTTATAACTTCTCTATACTGGACCCTCATCAGACCACTAATTGACTACAATGCTCCATTTTGCATGTACCTCACCAGACACTTATAAAAACTGGACAGATCACAGATGTTTCTAACCAAGAAAATTGAGGGCCTCCAAAATATGACCAACATGGAAAGACTGATGGCCCTGTCTCTGCACTTTGTATCCTACAGGCTGCTGAGAGGTGACCTGTGCCTGGCCTACAGAACAATCTCTGACCCTGCTCTAATGGAAATGCTGCATGTCTGCAAATCAAATGGGACAAGAGTCACTCGCTCCAGGGATCTCAGCCTAGCCTGTGACATAAACAGAACATGTTGGAGGGACAGATATGTCTCCCAGAGATTGCTGCTCCTCTGAAATAAGCTCCTGAATGACCCTATTTAGGCGCAACTTTGACAATTGGATGGGAGACCATAAACTGACCACATGGATGGCACCTATGTTCCTCATGGATAGGGGCAGTCAGTGCTGATCACTGATTTGCTCCACTAACAATGACTATCTAACCATGGTCATCTAGGGAATAAGTGTATTACATGGCTAGGCATGTTAAGGCACCAGGGCCATTAGTCTAGTAACCTCCTGTAAACCTATGAACCTATGGTGTTATCAGAACTAACAAAAGTGGGTGGCAATGAAGAAAAAATAAAACTTGTAACCAAACGAAATCCTGCAACACTGAGCAGTAAAGCAGTACTCTAGAAGAAGAAGGTGTCTAGTAGTTCAATAAAATTGAATTGAAATAATAATTGGAAGTCATTCAAAACAGAACACAGAATGCAATCCAAGCTTAAAGCAATCATATTTAAAAGAACTTAATGAGCTACCAGGCACCTTGTTCTACCAGAAAACCTGTTTAATATATCAGAACTAGTATGCTTTGCATGTGTTGTACCACAAATGGTGAGCACTGCACATGTGGTATCAGAATTGGTGAATACTGCATGTGTGGTATCAGAACTGATGACTTCTGCATGTGTGGTGTCAGAACTGGTGAGTACTACATGTGTTGTACCAAAGATGACCACTGCTATGCATGCTTAGTCCAAACTGTCCAGTGTGTTTTGCTGAGTGTTAAGTGCAAACGGGCCATTACTGTGCATTTTGTGTTAATGTTACTCTTGTAATTTATAATTTAATTTCAGAAGTAAGGCAAGCTTTCTGTTTGCAAAGGTAGCCAGTCGTTCTGTTTAGCTTGCTGGTTGCAGTTGGCTTCGGAGTATGATAATTTGTGTCCTAACATAAGTACACCAAGACATCTTGAGTGGAGTAAGAACCTGCTCTGTGGCTTCTGCTTGCTTTTGAATTTTGTACATGAGCTACAGTTTTCTTCAGGTTTTTTTACTGCTACTCTGTACTATTTGGTTTAGCTGGTGTAATGGAAATTATTTGTTTAGAACAGCCTGCTTTTCAGTTTATTGAAATAGCCTTGTAGTTAAGTTGTAATGCTCACTACTAGGGTGGAAAAAACTTGACATCTCTGCAATTGTATATATTTGATTTTCTACAATGGAACTTCAGTTTTGCTGCAATGATTGGGGACTTTGGAGTACCAACCACAAATCACTTTGTGACATACGAGGTAATAACCTATGCTCATTCCATTTCACTTATTCCACTGGGTGTTGCTACTCACTTCAGTTCAATGCACCTCAAACTCAGTGATAAATTAGACAAGATGTTTGTATCAAAATCCATGGACAAATCACTGAAACATGCACTGGTTTGATTTCCTTTATTTGTTTTCATCAAGCTATAAACTTGGATTTTTCTAAATCCTAGGTTTTTGCCTCAGGTAGTAGTAGCACTATGTAATGAGTACCGACAGATCACAAGTGACTATTTGTAAGGTGCCTTGACAAATTAATTATGTTCTATTTCTTCTAGAGTATTGTCAAGGCAGCGATGGGAACTGTCAGTCTAAAGTTCCTTCCATGGTAACTGAAACATTTGTGCAAAGGAGGAACTGATTCCTTTCTGTCACATATGTGCTGACATGAGCAGATTGTTTTAGCACTTGTTTTACAGTAACATGAAGCAAAATAAGAGTGAGGCCATTAACCAAAGGCATGTTCCTGGTTCTGCTCAGATAAGCTGGTATCCAGTTACATTTTTTGTAAACATGGAACTTTCCCATCATATCTGTGTTCTGTTCATCTCTATCTAGGTTGTTTGTACATAAAGTATAAGGGCTAACAACTCTGAAGGGAATTTGTTACTAGGCTTCTTAAAGATCCTGAAAGATCTGTAGTGTACTAAGTATCTATAACATATAAATGTAACAAGTAATTTTCTGCAGACAGAAACTCATGAGCTGAGATGGTATTCAGCCCTGAGAGGAACTGGTCTACCAGTTTTGTGTGACAGACGTTACAATTCCTTAATCCAAATGGCAGACTTGTGCAAGGTCCCCAGGAAAAGTTACCTTAAGGCTAAAAAGTAGGCAGATAGGAGATGTTTAATTCCTTCGAGAATAAATTGGGTTTTGAAGTGGAGACTGGTGATCTGCTGTGGCGACCCCTAACCGGTAAAGATGAAAGACTTTTTTTTAGTACAGTCTCTGAATGCATTTCAGTGGCAATTGCATTTTCATTCTCTGTTCCGAACTGACAGCAAAGCTAATTATTTCAAGAGTTACACAGATTCCATGCTTCATGTCCACCTGCCGGCTTATTTTGTGTAGTAGCAATCAAACTAAGAATCTTTCCATAAGCACTAAAGCATTTTAGGGGAGAATGTATGCAGGGTAAGGAAGGTAAACATGACATGCAGTACTCAAAGGCATCAACAATACGCTGAGCAATTCTCAAAAGAATCAAGACAGTGTCAGATGCCTCTGCTGCAAATGCATGCCTATTACGTACTCAGAGGTATTGTATCAGAGATATTTGGGGAGAATTATGCCATGCTACAAATACCATGGATTAGGCATTGCTTCAGCAGTTAATACATTTTGGTACTGAGCTATCGTCTGCCAAAGAACCCATCACTTCACTATGCATATAAATCATTATTTGGCAAATGTAACAGAAGTTTTACTGAGAACAACAAGATACTATAACTGACATTGCACTACAGTGGGGAAAGGGCAAATTACCCAATCCCACCATATCCCAATGTTGTACACATTTAAAAAGCCACTATGTGCAATCAGCTAATTTTCAATCATAAAAAACACTAAAAACGAGGAACAATGCCATGAAAGAGACACCTGGTTGACAAGACATAACAATTTATTGAGTGCTTTCATTCAAACAGGCAATATAAACAATGCTTTGGCTAACCACATAATAGAAAAGCCTGGACATATTTTCAGGTTTTCAGCTTTTCATCAGATCAATAAATATATAGGAGGGGGTCCATATGAATTGCTGTTGGAATACAGAGAGCTTATGTGGCAACTGAGAGTTGATGCCACCAAGCCCCCAGGACTTAATGACATGGTATCAATTTCTAGTTATATAAAGTTAAAAGCAGAGTACCATGTGTAGTAGCCTATTATCATTAGGTACTAAAAAACAAAATGTTTCTCAAAAATTTGGGTAGAGGAAAAATAAATAATAAATGACAAACAAATAATAAAAAATAAAAAACAAAAAACAAGAAATAAAAACTAAGGAAACTGTGTGTGAATGGGTGCTACGTATTTGACTTCAAACAGTAACATTATTGTTGGTATTATTGGTTCTATGTATAAATATAAATACATGAAACTTTTTTTAGTATAGAGCATTTTAGAAATGCAATGTTTTGGTAAAAATGTTAGGGGGGTGCACTACCACACGTGTGTGCGTGTGTCTTGGGGTGTATATGTATATATATATATATATATATATATATATATATATATATATATATATATATATATATACACACACACACATCCATTTATGCAAGTGTTACCATTCAGATTTTAAATACATTTTTAAATAAAATGTTTGTATAATTTTGGGGCATGTTAAAATATGGTAACGGTTTAAAAGTGTGGATCCTTTTGAAATTTTAAAATCTTAAACTTTGCATTATGCAACTTGTCATGTGATCTTGTCATGCTATTTTGTGATTTTAAAAGGAAGTGATAGTGCATACTTCTTTATTCTGAAGAAGTCTATGTACACTCACTGACGAAAGTGCTCAATAAATTGTGAAGTCTTGTCAACCAGTTGTATCTTTCGTAGTGTTGTTCCTAATTTTCAATCATACACACTTTTCTTTCAGTCAAAGAAATGAACTTTCGACCAAATGTATGCACACCATATGTATGTATACACATACACAGATGGTTACAGTCTGTAAGAATAAGCACTCAGAATAGCAAATATTCTTTTTTAATTTGTTTTTCAGCTGACAGCTGATTTAAGTGTAAGATTGTGATACGGAGGAGATATGGGAATTTGCCCTTTCCTCATTGTGTGATCACAGATCTGAAATAAAGATAAAAAACACAGTGACAAACCTCCAGGATGAACTATCATCAGCTGCTATGAATGAAAATGATGAAGTCCTTTTTGATTGTGGATGAAAGCACTTAACTTATTTTTAAATAAAATATTTAATTTCTAGCAGTTATTGCTGTATTTTCTTGGAGGTTTGATGCCATGTTTTTAATCTTTATTTTGGTTTGTGGCTTCACAGAATATTGGCGTTTAGTATTGTTATTGACCTCTGTGTTGGTATACATAGTTAGCAGGGGGGCAGGAGGGCTTGCCCCCTTGAAAAAAATAGTGTTTTTTTAATTTTTTTGTTTGATCTTTTTAACTTCTTTCTAAAACCATCAATCTTGTTGTGATTGCTCTTTTGAGTGTTTGAGGTTTGATAGTAGATTTGTATGCATCTATACGCAGAAAGATACAGTAACAGATATAGACACACACACACACACACACACACACACACACACACACACACACACACACACACACACACACACACACACACACACTTATTTATAGCAAGAGACTCTGAGTGATAATCAAATCTTTATTTCTTTCTGGTTTATTACATTATAACCCTACCAACAGCATTAGGCATTAGTTAGTCTAAGCAGGTTCTGAAACTAACCTACATGGGTATTTCTTCATCAGCCTGTTAATTCTTCTGCAGTTTAGATCATCTGTCAGCCACACAAAACCTCATCAGTATGGATCTCTACCAATTATATCTAAAGCTTTGAGAGCTGAGAAATGTGGTCACTCAAGATAACATGTGGGGATTACCTCCTACAGTACCAGCTATCTTATCAGTAAATATCGTTCCAGTGGGAGTGCCCACCTACTCATACTGATGGTGGTTGTAGGGTATTCTCTAATGTAATGCAGCTTCTTCATTTCGAATACCTATAGTCATCCAAATCATGTTTTCAGTAAACCATCATAAGTCGTCCCTCAGCAAGTGAGACCCATACTATTCAAACTGCCATAAGTAAACATAGTCCTCACACAAGCAGCATGGGATAACATACCCCATATGCTGTACCCTGCCCCAGAGGAACATCATCCATACCCTTCTCTGACTCTTTTGTCTCTATACATTTTACTGAGAACTCCTTTGTCTCAAAAGGGAAGAAGGGTTTATTCGCTTCAATGGGTCCACTCATTTGTGGAGAGGGTCTTTTTCCTGACCTTTTCCCCTTCACAAGAACACATAGCCACACCACTGTGGATAAATAACTTCAATTTTCTTTAGAGCACTCATTTTTCAAAAAAAATGCTTAGCTTAACAAATCATGTTTATACATTGTTTAAACCTAGATAGTTCGAGTAATGATTAAGCTTTTATTTCTACCCAGTATCATACATTGATATAAATATTTCTTTTCCCCAGTCCTCAGTCTAGCCATGCTCTTAATCTAACCCAGCTGCACTTTCGTTATGCCTTTTAGTCTCTAGTAATGTGGATCATGTAACAATCATACCTAACATTATAAAATTCAATATCCATCAAATATATTGAGGACTGCAAGATCTAGATGTTATGTGCTGTCTTATTAAGCAATGTCATCCTACTAGGAGTGTCCACCTTCGACTAATAGTGGGTGGCGTTCCCCTCACATTGCACCCTCTTCATTTCTGATGACTATAACCAAGTAAAGTCACCAAAACTTCCTTCATAAACCCATAAGAGGACATATACCATACCACATATTCAACATGGGAAGTTACAACATGTACCCTGTATCTTGCATTCTGAGCTTTCCATGAGCTACTGTCTTGCCATTTGCTTTCTTTTTCTTATGATTCACTGCTATCCTGCTACTTGTCTGCCTCTCTGTCTTTCTGTCTATCAATCTATCTACTATCTATCCCAGTTTCATGTTCCATTTTATCCACTTTTACAGCCCTTTTTATATTTAAATCTATTATTGGCTTATACTGATTGCCCTCTCAGATCTATATCCTTACTACTGAGGTCATGGAGAACAAATCTTATATGCATACTGAATAAATCCAGACTAGCATCTGTTCAATCTTAGACCTATTTTGCTCTTTCCAGGTTGGATAATCCTATTGTGTCGTTAGAAATGCTATTACCTCCGTTTCCTTAGCCATTATTACTGATGTACATTCTAGCCTTCTTTGAGCATTTGTTTCTCATAGCTTTCTTTCATGCTGACCCAGGAATGATATGTGCCCATATTACAACAATACATGTTGACTTTTGGTTTAAATACATTATAACTTTTAGCATTACTGAAAAAGGTCTTTCTTTTCTATTAAACCCACATCATTGCCCGTAATGTAACAATATAATGTACAGTCTTTGGGAGATCTCTGCTGATATAATTGACTGCTGACTGATACTGGGTATGATCTTGAGTTCCTATCTGGCATGTTGAGATAATTACCTTGTTTGTAAACTGAAATTTTTTTGTGTGAGTGTTGTTTAATGGATAAGGTGTTTACCTCACAGTCACAAGGTACGAGGTTTGATTCACACATTTGACAGGGAAATTAGCTGAGCTTAAAATTTACCTCAAGGGCAATTACCCTAGCACTTATCTATGAACCATCCCACAAATGTATTTCTATTCTGTATTCAATTACTCCACATTTGATCTGAGTTGTTTATCTCCATTATGAGGCTAGCTCCTCTTTGTAGTTGAAATCTCAAACTAATGTCCTATTATCCATATCCTTAAAACTCCTGAAAAAGGTAACATGCAACTTAAAAGAAACATGTCAGCACAGACTGTCCTGGCCTGCAGAACAGTTTTTTGGAGTCTGTCTCTTTCTTGACTGTTGACAGTAACACTTTATGCTACTCTACCTGTAGTTTACCAACCACCTTTTTACATCTGCTTCATTTTGCAGTTGTCTAACAAAGTTTCTGGTTGCTTAAATTGCATGCAGTCTTTTCTTATGAACTAGGAACTTCACAATAGTTCTTTAATATTCCAGGGTCATGTTTGGCTGTTGCTTTGGGAAGCCCTTAAAAATTTGTGGATGTTCAACAGCATATTTATTAGAATGATTTATTTTCTTTGAATACTCTTCATCTTTATAGACTTATCCTGAATCAACCAAAGATAATGTTATTGCAATTTAAAAATATGTATATATGTATATAGTAGCATCTCTTGTACATTACCTTTTACTGTTTTGTGTTATGCACACCATGAGTATTGTATTTTTATTAACAACAGCTGTTATACACTTGGACTGTTAACACAAAAAAAAACTCAAAAAGTCCAATACTTCAGAAAACAAATGAAAAACCAGCTCGAACCAACTTCCAAATAGCCACACTCAGACAATAGGTCTAGCACTTTTATTCACTTTTAATTACATGAACTTCATCAGAAAAAACACTTACAAACCTACCCCTTCCTTTTATACTAAGTTAATTTACAGGAAATGATGTAAAACACCAAAAGATTAATTAATTAATCAATATAGTATAAAATAAAATAAAATCAATCCTTAATACACAGTGATATAAACATAAATGCCCTTGTGTATATATATTTGGTGAAAAATTCATGTATACATTATAAAACATTTCAAATTAATGACTTCATTTAAGCCGGGTGCTATATCTGCCCCAAATAGGAGCTGCCAGAATGCTTCTCTACATTCCAATATATTATTTAGATCCCCAGCAAATAAAGCCTTATCAACACTATCTAAAACAAAAAATTCAAACTTTTTAAATACTGAACAAGAAAGTGCATGCCTAGATAATGAATTAGTCTTGTCTTTTTTCTTTATAGCTAGAGTGTGTTCGTATATTCTACGTTTCAGGCTTCTCTTGGTTTTCCCTATATAATAATTTTTACAGGTGGTACAGGTAGCTAAATAAACTACATACTCACTGTTGCAATTATAATAATTTTTTGCCCAAAATGTTTGTCTGAAATGTTCCACAATGACAAAAGAGGAATTACTAATAAATCTACATTGTTTGCAATTCATGCAACTAAAAGTTCCCTTTTTGTTGGAACATGTACGGATGTTATTACTATCTTTCGCTTTACCTGATTCCAACATGAACTTAATATTAGTAATTCTCTTAAATGTGAATTTAGGTGTCACCCCTAAAATTGAAGCCAGTTCCTTATTTCTGAGAATTATTCTCCAATTATTTTCAATGATATATCTGATGTTCCACATTTCACTGACTATTGGCAAAGGGAATGCAATGTGAAATTCTTGTGTTTCTTGTATGTGTTTTTATCCTGTAACATAGAATCTATAGAATCTACATAATCTTTGGTGTTCATAATAACTATCTTACCACCTTTATCTGCCTTCATTTTCTAATTTCAGGATTTTTAATCAATGTTTTTAGGGCCAAAAATTCTTTCTCTGACATGTTATTTTCTACATCAGGGCATTGTATCCTTCTAAATTGACTTTCACAAATGTTCTGGAACACCTGCAAGGTGTTACGCAAAGGCAGATTAAATGTGCTCGGTCTACAAGGTGTTTCTGTGTGTGTTCTTTCATTGAGCATAACATCCTGCATAATATATCTCAAATTAAGCTTTCTTAAAAACAATCTGAAATCCACTAGAAGTTTAGCCATATTCATTCCACATGTAGGAATGAACAAAAAACCTTTCTTTAAAACATTTTCCACTTTTAAAGGAAGGGGAATGTCAGACAGGTTTAGGATATCAACATCAAAAGTACTAACAGTGGCCAAATTTACCACCTTTAGAACACCACATTAGAACAATGAAGGCAGATAAAGGTGGTAAGATAGTTATGAACACCAAAGATTATGTAGATTCTATAGATTCTATGTTACAAGATAAAAACACATACAAGAAGGTTAATTATGAACATGTGAGTCAAAGTTTTAGGAGGCTAGATGTCACATTGTTTGACATGTTTTGTCTGGGAGAAATAGATAGGAGTGATTATAATTTTTTACTTGTAGAGCATCCGAAAATTGCAACATTTTTTGGTATCCCTAAAATCCAAAATAATGAAAAACATCCACCATTTAGACCCATTATTTCAGCTAAACAATCAAAAACTGAAAATATATCTATATGGTTGGATAGTATTTTGAACCCAGTGGTGCAAAAGTCTAAATATTACCTCAGGGACTCCTGGCATTTGCTTGAAGTTCTGAGAGAATATGTGATACCAGACAAAATCATATATTTTGGAACTCTGGATGTAAAAAGCTTACATACTTCTATAGATCAAGAAAGAGGTCTGGAATATATGAGGGAATATTTAACTGGGAACACGGACTTCTCTGGAGAGAAAATAAGCACCATATGTAGTTTAATGGAGTTAGTATTAGACAACAATTACTTTAGATTTAACAAAGTACTGTACAAACAACTCTTAGGTGTAGCCATGGGGGCAAGAGTAGCCCCAGTTTTTGCTAATTTAGTCATGGCAAATTGGGAACAAAAATTTTTAGAGTCACATTCTAGTTTTAGTAAGGTGGACATATATTATAGATACATTGATGACTTGTTTTTTTCTGTGGACAGGGGGTTATCTTGAATTTGTTGACTTAGTTACACAACTGAACAACACTACAGGTTTTTTATCTTTTAAAATTGGTGGATTTGGAAAAAATATACATTTTTTGGATTTGAATTTAAGTATAGATAATGTAACAAGAGGATTCAAAATCAAAATATATAGAAAACCTTGTTTTGCTAAGCAGTATTTACACAGGGATAGTTTGCATCCCATTCACATGAAGAAGGGAGTCATCAAAGGTCAAGTTATAAGATTGAGTAGACTGACTTCAGATGAAGAAGTTTTTTCTAAGGAACTAATATTCCTGAGATCTTTATTTCTTAACAGTGGGTATGATTTGGAATGGTTGAAATGAATAGAAGGTGAAGTAAGAACTTTGAGAAATGGGGATGCTAAACCCATTTTACATTCTAAGGACTTAGTGGTGGGTCCACCAAATATTAATAGGACCAGTAGTACAACAGAAACACAAGAATTTCACATTGCATTCCCTTTGTCAATAGTCAGTGAAATGTGGAACATCAAATATATCATGGAAAATAATTGGAGAATAATTCTCGAAAATAAGGAACTGGCTTCAATTTTAGGGGTGACACCTAAATTACTAATATTAAGTTCATGTTGGAATCAGGTAAAGCGAAAGATAGTAATAACATCCATACATGTTCCAACAAAAAGGGAACTTTTAGTTGCATGAATTGCAAACAATGTAGATTTATTAGTAATTCCTCTTTTGTCATTGTGGAACATTTCAGACAAACATTTTGGGCAAAAATTTATTATAATTGCAACAGTGAGTATGTAGTTTATTTAGCTACCTGTACGACCTGTAAAAATTATTATATAGGGAAAACCAAGAGAAGCCTGAAACATAGAATATACGAACACACTCTAGCTATAAAGAAAAAAGGCAAGACTAATTCACTCTCTAGGCATGCACTGTCTTGTTCAGTATTTAAAAAGTTTGAATTTTTGTTTTAGATAGTGTTGATAAGGCTTTATTTGCTGGGGATCTAAATAATATGTTGGAATGTAGAGAAGCAATCTGGCAGCTCCTATTTGGGGCAGATATAGCACCTGGCCTAAATGAAGTCATTAATTTGAAATGTTTTTTAATGTATAGATGAATTTTTCACCAAATATTTATACACAAGGGCATTTATGTTTATAACATTGTGTATTAAGCATTGATTTTATGTTATTTTATACTATATTGATTAATTAATTAATCTATTGGTGTTTTAAATAATTTCTTGTAAATTAATTTAGTATAAAAGGAAGGGGTAGGTTTGTAAGTGATTTCTCTGATGAAGTTCACGTAATTAAAAGTGAATGAAAGCGCTAGACCTATTGTCCGAATGTGGCTATTTGGAAGTTGGTTCGAGCTGGTTTTCATTTGTTTTCTGAACACTTGGACTGTTGCAACTTACTATATTGTATTTGTGTATGTGTCTTGGAGCTTTTCTCCCTGGGCTTCTACTGAAAATGGGCATGTTCATACTTTCATAGCTTCATAGGTTCATACTAGGCTATCTGCCCTAGGGCATTTATAAGCCTAGCCAGAGTATGTTTGGCTTTCGCCACCCATTTTAAATTAATTTTGCTATGCCCTTTTTCGCGGTTAGTATACTGTGCCTTTGTCTAACAGTGACACAGAAGTGATACCCGGGGTAAACCTATGATCTCCCATCCACTCATCAAGATTCCTCTTGAAGAGAGTCAATGAGGGACTCTGCCTAACCTGGACTGGGATTTTATTCCAGAGTGAAGGGAGCCTCTGGGTTATAAATCTGTCCCTCCAGCATGTTCTATTTATTTCAGAGCTGAGGTTCAAGTCTCTCGAGCACGTAGCTCGATGGGATTTGGATTTTTTGAGGTGCAGCATGTCCGTTAATTCCGGGTTGGACATGGCTTTATACGTCAGGCACAGATTGCCTCTGAGCAGGCGGTATGGCACTGAGTAGAGCTGGAGTTTCTTTAACCGGACAGCATATGGCATCTGTTTGAGCCCTTTGATCCTCTTGGTGAGGTACTTTTGGGGTCTTTCCAGTTGCTGCAGGTGTTTGGTAAGGTACATCCCAAAAGGGGAAATGTACTCGATTATGGGCCTGATGAGGGATGTGTAAAGAGGCACGATGACCTCCCCTGATCTAGACATGAATCCCTTCATGATTAGGTGGGCTATATAAAATGTTTTTCTAACCACTTTGGCCACGTGGTTGTCAAATGAGAGATTGCTATCAACTTGGGTCCCCAGGTCCCTAATTACTTCTTCTGTACTTAATGGATTACCACCTATGTGGTAATTTGTGGGCACTTTGTTTTTGCCAAAGGGGATGACTATACACTTTTTGGCGTTTAGCTTGAGGCCATGGCTCTGGCACCAGTTGTCTGTTTCTATGAGGCCCTTTTGGTGGATGCTTGTGTCAGCTGGAGAGTCGATTATGGCACCCAGTTTGCAGTCATCTGCGAACTTGGTCAGCCACAGTCCTTCCCTGTTGGCCTGTACCTCCGAGAAATATATACCGAACAAGAGAGGCCCCAGGACTGAGCCTTTTGGGACGCCACTTGTAACTGGTTTGGAGTCTGACATGGCTCCAGAAATTCTAACCATGTGGGTTCTATCCTTGAGCCAGTTTGCAACCCATCTAGTGACATAGGGGTTTATATTTAAGCTGGTGAGCTTATCTATAATGCCCGAGTGGGGTATTGTATCGAAGGCTTTTGCGAGGTCCAGGTAGGCTGTGTGGACCACCTTCCCTTCGTCAATGGCCTTGGTGATGGTTTCAAAGAAGTCAACCAGGTTTAAGAGGCAGGATCTGCCCTTAACAAAGCCAAACTGGGTAGGATCCAGTGTCTGTAGATCCCCAATATCTTTATTTATGAAGTCCATGATGATCCTTTCCATAGCTTTGCAGACCAAGCTAGTCAGGCTTATGGGGCAATAGTTTTCAGGGTCTGTTGAGGCACCACCTTTGTGGAGAGGGACCACTGTTGCTGTACGCCACTCTTTGGGTACATATCCTGTAGTAAGGCTGAGATTGAACAGTAGTTTTATGTTTGGGTTTAGCTCTTCTTGGAGTTCATGTAGGACACAGCCCGGGACACCATCTGGTCCCATTGATGCTGTGTTTTTTGCTTTGGAGAGGGCGGCTCTTATCTGAGCATCTGAGATGTCAGGGGGGCAGCACTCTGCTGGGATAGATATTTGCCCTTTGGTGGTAGAAGTTTGCGCTGAACCTGTCAGCTAGGATGTTGGCAATGTCTGTGGGTTAGGTGTATTTTTTGTCATTTTGGACTAATTCTGAGCATATCTGGGAATTCCCACCCAGGTTCCTAACATAACTAAAGAAAGCCTTGCGATTATCCTTAGTGTCCTGTGCAATTTTTCTCTCGAAGCTGGCCTTAGACGATTTTATGAGTGCCCGTAGTTTTTTGCTAATACTGATCAGAGATGCCTTCCCTTTTTGGGATTTTGCTCTATCAGGTAGTAGGTTCCTCCTTCTATTGTATAGTTTGTTTATGGCTGGGGTCCACCAGACAGGACATCTGCCTTTGGAGGATTGGGTCTTGGTTTTATTTGGGATTGCATGATCCATGCATTCCTGAAGGTGTTCATAGAATGCATTTATAAAGGATTCTGCGGGCTGGGCCGTATTTTTCACAGGCCCGGGGGCTTTGAAGGATTCCACCTCGGTTTTGAGGAGTGTGAAATGTGCTTTAGAGAAGTTTTTCACTGTGGTTTTCTGGGCAGGGGATGGGGTTGGGATGTGAATATCCAGTTGGATTAGTTTATGGTCTGATCTTACCAGTGAGGGATACCCTTCTGGTCTGGAGCATAGAGTCCCCATGTTGGTGATGATCAGGTCCAGTATGTTTTCCCCATCTTGTGGGGGTGGTAACAAGTTGTTCCATAGCATTTGAGTTTATGAATTCTAGGAACCTTTGGGCTAGGGTGTTGGAGCTAGAGTAATGCTCCCAGTCTATGTTTGGGTAGTTGAAGTTGCCCAATATAATAGTGTTTGGAGAGACCTTCATATTTTCCAGTGTTCTCAGGAAGGCCGAGTGGGGTTCCTGGGTTTGAGAGGGTGGTCTGTAGCAGGCTATAAACTGGAAGGCAGTTTTACCCACTGTTAGTTGCACATGGATAGTCTCTGATGCTTCGTGCTGTGCCACCAACCTGGAGGTGTGGGTATCTTTGATGAATATTGATACCCCCCCTCCTTTTGTAGTTCGGTCCAAGTTTTGGGGCTGAAAAGCATGGTATGAGGTATAACCTGGTAGTGCTGGGGTAGTCTCGGGAGCCTTGAACCAGGTTTCTGTTACTGCACAGATATCGATGTTCTCCATGCTAAGGAGAGTTTCGAGTGCATGCATCTTGAGGTTTAGACTTCTGGCGTTGAGTAGCATTACTCTTAGTTTGTTATCCCTTGTGATACCTATGGAGGTGGGTTTGTCTTTTGAGCCTTGCCTAAAAAAGGCACTATGGGGTAGCAAGAGCCTTTGCCAATATCTGAAAGCCCAGGGGTGACAGGTGCAAGCCATCCTTAGCGAAGCATCGTGGCTTGTCGAGCATATCATCCCAGGTTGACAGGCATTGGATCCCCTTTGAATGACACCAATACTTAAGCCAATTGTTGAAATTGATCATCTTGTCTTCATATTGTGGCATCATTCTTGGTGAGGGTAAGATGCTACTCAAGGTCAGGGTCATAACCGGCCTGGGCTACATGCTCAGAGTGCTCCTCTATGTCTCTTTTCATGTAGTACAGGGAGGTACATCTCAGGTCATTTACACCAGCATGGACAATGACTGAGTCATATTTGTACTTGCCTTGGAGTGACCTGAGTGCTTGTGTTATGTGGCGGATCCTAGCACCCGACAGGCTGCTCACCGTGACCTTCTCCTTGCTCAGCCTGGTGAGTGGGACGTCAGTTTGCCTGACAATAGAGCCACCTATTACAAGTGTATCAGGTGTGTTGTTTAGCCTTAAGGGCTGTGACTGTTCGGCACACTGGCTTTGTGAGATATATGTTGCACGTGTTTTGTTTTGGGGTAGGGGTTGCTTGGGTGTCTGCTTTGGATGTCTCTGCTGCTTAGGCAGATCTTTATTTAGAGCCTCCGATTATGTTTTTGTGTGATTATGTGTTTGGTTTGCTGTCGTGGTAGGTCTATGTGAGACTGGAATTGTAGTGAGTGTGGTTTCCTTCTTCTCCTGACTGGTTATGCCACTACTGAGTTGAGAGAGCTTAGCCTCCAGTTTGGCTATATGGTTGCATATCTCACATGTGTTGGAATTTGTTGGGAGGAGGAGAGGGTTGTCTGTGTACATGAGGCAGTTGTGACATTGCCTCAAGATTCCAAGATTCACCAGCTGGACCGGAGAGGAGATTGACAACTGACCTTTGGACATGCTAGAATAGTATTGGGAATTCCTTTATAATTTAAAACAAGGGACAATGGGGAACAAGGTACTCAAGGGGAGTTTGTGAGGGTGTAGTGCTTTTAATTTTTTAGTGCTGACTTATATAATTGGTTAGTGAGCAAGTGCCAGGTAACTTAAGTGCAATGTGTTACAGGTAACTTAAATGCAAAAACAACAAACAGTAACTTTCTTTCAAGTGAAACAAGGAAATAAGTACAGTATGTATCCAGTTAGACTAGCCCGGTCAACAAATATAAAATAAAAATAAAATAAAAATAAAATAAATCGGCAGTAATTTGCTTGGAATTTGATTAGTTACTTTTAAAGATTATCTGTTGATATTGCTTTCACTGACCATATTGTTCTTTGACTGTAAAATACTTTTACTCAGACTGATGTTCCATTGCATATTGCTTCACATTTGCCACATATTATTCTTTATATCTCACTATATTGACAACATTTATTTCATGGATACATATGTGTAGTGTTTATTTTTAAGCACTACAATAAAGCTGAAGTTGTACCACTAAAAAAGGATCCAAAAAATGGACTTTTCTACCCTCATTTTATTGTCTAAGAACACCCACACAGCACTGTTTTTACCTGTTACTGACTTCAGAGCTACACATGTAACCAGAAACAGTTGATGATTAGCATGTAGACGAAACTGGCACTTCAAGCCCTATACCCCCTATTTATCTTCAACTCTTTAGCTAAATGCATTCTCAGTAATTCCTGCAATACCCATCCATTTGACCATGATATTAGTCTCAAGAGCTTTACAATCCTGCACATGTTGGAAACCCTCTCCCTGTCCTTGAAAGGGCCACCTATGTGAACTCTTTATGTCACTTGTGCAACCCTGCCTAACTAGGTGTCCAGGTAGCTGTAGCCAAAGTCATGTGTTGCCTCTTTTTTTAAACTTGCAAAACCCAAGTGCCTCCCCCGCCACACACATGTAAACATATGTGGATTAGTAACTGTCAAAAATGTTAAATGTCCATCAGGGCCTCCTATCCAACCTTGTTTCCGTGCTACACACAGCAACCTGTGGCTTGACCATTATGACTTTCAGCTAGATGATGGGATAGCTAACACCTTATCTAAAGGTTTTATCAGTGGCCATTTTCTTTTGGAGCCATTGCCATGGAGTAAACAGTCTCTACTTTGTGTTTAGTAAAGAAGAACAATGTATATAACATCTAAATCTATTCAAGTTTCTTTTCTAACATGATCATTATTAAATAAAGCAAGCTCAAATGGCTAGGTGTCCTACCCTTGCCCTGAACATTAATTTTCTCTGCTTGCCCCTGGGTTGCCATTGCTGCCATGAAATAGTTGTTGTTGAGTAGCCATCTAAACCTCATCCTGGTCCAGAAAATCAAATACATTGGCAAGCTCCTCTCCACATACATTTGACTTAGTTGCTTGCAATATGTGTCACAATGGCTTCCCACTGCCACTTTTCAAGAGACAGCTCCTTGCTGGCTAACCTTTCACCGCTGACTGTACCATGGGGGTCAGGCTATGTCCTGTACCCAAACTGACCCCTGGCTGTAAGTTCCATTGGAATTTAAGAGCCATGCCTTTATTATCCTTCCATCAGTGCTGCCACCATCATATCCTGCCCAAATGGTGTTGCAACTCCTGGTCACTATTTCTTCATTCTGTTTTTTTGCACCCTACTTTGGTCTTTGATCTGTCAAGAATTTCATGGCCCAAAGAGTCAATGAAATACTTGCTGTAACTGTTGAATCTTTCCAAATTACATTCCTTTCTAGAAACATTAGCTGACACCAAGCTGGTTGATGGGTGACCTTCATAGCCTTGGTATCTTTCTGGCTGGGAGCCATATTTTCTCCTACATTCTATCTTGCAGCTTCTATGTTACGTTCAGTCTTCTGAATCATCACATTCTCCTTTTGGTGGCCTGTTGCCTTTTCATCTTTTCTATATACCACCTCCAATGGCAGCTTCCAAACCTTTACAGGATTTCTGACAATATCTCTGAAGCACAGGAAAAAAAAAAGACTCCAGCTTTGCAAATAATTTTTTTGAATCTGCCATAATTGCTAAAAATACAAAAAAAGGAAAGAACCAATGATATGGCTGCCCCTTCCCTGTCACCTGTGGTCATGGAATAGGGAATGACGGAGAACAGAGGAGGGGTAAAAGAGAAAGGAAAGAGAGGGATAAGTTAAGATTTGTCAATGGTAATCCATCCTTACCTTTAATCTACAACTCCACAGTTAGATCACTGCAGTCTAATGCACCTTGCTGCTCCCTCCTGCACCTTGTTCTGGTTACCAGCCTTATGGCACAAATCAATGCTTTGGACACAGTTGCCATTTTTTTTTACTACCAGTAAAGTCAGTGCTTACTGCAGCTAATGGTTGTGCCATTCCTGATATCCGTGCTCTTTTTCCCCCCTTTTTTATTTCCAAGATGGCCCTATTTACCAACTTCAACTAGATATTTATTTGGGCAGTTAAAATATTGAGACCTTTTAACATAAGAAGCATCTTCTAAGGAAAAGGTAAATGAAAAGTTGATAGGTATGTTATTCCTTTCTACAGAAATATGAGATGGACCAAAACTATCACCAATATCCGTCTTGGTCAACAAATCCTGACCTCTAACCAATCCAGTAATGAAGAAACACATACCACTTTTAAATGTTTAAATCGTTAGAAAGAATCCTAATACAAAACGTATGCTAGCTTGTACTTAAAACTGAAGCAAAACATTAAGACAGACAAGCATCATTAATGTCATTATTAGTGAATACTATCTTTATAACTGATTCTTTGGTCTCTGCATATGAGCGACCCAGTGGTGTGAAGAAGCAACGTATGAAAGAGAACAGTAAGATCTACACACGTTCTGTTTGTTAATCATGCTACAAGTACTTAACTAACGAAAAGAATAGCGTAATATAATAAGGACTTTTACTATATTTACTTCAGAGACAGACATTCTGTTCCAAGGAAATTAAAAAAAATATATAACTTATTTGACTGAAACTGCAGACACACGGTAGGGTGGTGGTTAACTTTGATGCATCACAACTCATGGCTCTTTAACTTGGTTCTTATGGCGAGTTCCTTGTATCAGCATCAATTTTCAATGGGTACTAAAGCTTCTTCCCAAAGCAAAAAAAAACATGACATAAGCTAAACTGATGATGCTCTAAACTGCTCATTGATTTGCATGTAATGCATGTGTCCCAAAATGGACAGGCATCTTTACCAGTACTTATTTCTCTATCCTGAAAGTATTGCTTTACTGGCTCACCACTAAATTTGATAATGCAGGTATCCGAAAAAGAATGAATAAATGAAGGATTGAAAATGGGCCTGCATGTGTTATTTTCAACTTCCTAGCAGACTGGCAACTGAGTAAAATGTGTTTGCCTAGCTATCAAAATATGGTAACTAATAACAAAAGCTTAACTTCTGTATGTTTATGGAATTAAGCATTTTAAGATTTTACATAGTGTGCTTAGTATAAAGAAACTCAGACATAACGGTAAAGATATGACCACCATGCAAATAATACTGGACCAAATACAGATGCAACAATAAACTAAATTTAATACAAAAAAAATGATCAAAAATTGTAATATAAGGCAAACATAAAAACATCAACCTACAAAAAGTACACCACTAAAAAGAAATTGCTGCATCTCATAAACGTATTTTATGTAAAAATATGTAAATAAGTTGCCATAACACAGAAAAGGGTTGCATTTTTATAAAGACTTTGAATTCACATTTCTATTATGATGCATAGCATATCACACACCCTGATTTGAATAATGTCCTCACTTTTCAGCAGTAATGATTGGTGCTTCTACATAGCACTGCTGCTTAATTGTTTTTGGTAGTATCACCATTGCAGGACTATTTAGTATTACTGTTTTTGTACAACTTTAGCTATAAATATGTCAGTTGTTTTTACTGACATGCATTTTTTTATTTTGTATTAATAGTTGGATTTGCTAAGAGATTCATATAAAATACCGCAGCAGTCTAGTGTAACAAAATTAGACCATAGGTTAAAATTTACAGTGAATTATAATAATCTGATTCTATACTAAAGTTTTAGTCTGATTCAAGTAAATTGTAAGCGCAAACAGAGAAGTGTTGGTTTCTCTCCATTTGCTATAGCTGGCATGCTGAAAGATGTAACTATTGTTCACAAAACTGCAGGCAACTATAATGAAAATTTATAGAATCTATTTAGTTGATTCAAGCATGTTGCACTCATATGGGGAGGTCAACAAAAATGATTAAACTTTCTGCTGGCAGTAAATCCTTGCTGATATACATCAACTGCCAAAAGCTGTCAGTGGTAAAAATAGTCAATGATATTGCTGTTAGAATAGAATAATTCTAGAAATAAACTGGAAGACAGCAGAGAATGCCTGCTGTGGAGAAGCACTTGATGATTCATTTGTCTCTGACATCTACCTAGGATACCTGCAGATGTGACAGCCACTGTTAAAAGTATTGACAATGTGTTGCTTAGAAAAATTCACTTAAGAGCAGATTTGGTATTTTGTAATGACAGAAAGGCATATATTAATTGTGCACAACTAAAGCAGCACATGGTAACTTTTCAGAGCCTCCCCATCGGAGTATGAAAACATACAACAAAGTTCATAAATAAGTGAACAAGGGTGCACACCTAGATTACAGGAGTGTGTTTATCTGTTTTATTTAATTATTGTTAAAAATAGAACAACTAAAAAAGTGTTTTGGTTAAGTGTCACAATGACTATAGGGTGTGCTTTTTAGCATGTTAGTGTGTCAGACTAAAAGGCAATACAGACACAGCAAGGCTTCCTGAAAATAATATAAAAATGGGCTGACCGCCATGGGACAGAACTACAAACTGAAACATCATGTAAAATAAGGAACCAGTTCAGTGTATAAATAAGGCAAACAGAGCAGTTTACTAGCTCCTCTATTGTCGGTGCTCACTTCATTGTGACAATATCAAATATACTGTGGAATTTAGAAATATTCAAAACAATGTTCTTAGAGTAAGCAAATCAAATTTTGTATCATCAGGAGTTCCAGTGGCATTACATGGTTTTCCAAAGTGAATACCATATTTGAATATAATGCCCTGGCCTTAGTTCAGCCCTCTTTCTATATGCATTCCACACTCCTCTGGACTTTCATTCCAATGACGTCTGCCCTTTCCACTTTTATGTGGCCTTAAAAAGACAAAGGTCTACAGCTGAAATCAATGACCTTGCTATCACTGTACTTCCTTAGACAACAGCTTTTGTTATCCAGCAGAGAGAGAGAAAGAGTGTGAGAGAGAGATGAAAGCATACCTGCATGCATGTGTGTGTATAGTTATATGTATGGTGGTCAGACATTTCTTTTGCAGAAGAATGATTTTTTTTTTTTTTTAGCTTCTCCAGATTTTTTTGAATGAATGGGAGTGGAATTGTAAGATCTCATTAAAGTGAGGTTTAGGAAGTTTTTCTTTTTCCTCACTGTTGTGCAGCCCTAAAGATTGTTATTTTATGTTCTGTTCTATTTGTGTCTATCCTTTAAAATTTGCTAGAAATTGTTAACAGTGATGTTGCCATTTAATTATTGTGCCTATCCTACATCATGTTATATTTGTTTGCGTCATTTAAATTATAAGTTTTGCAACATATAAGGATTTTCTTACTACCTTGGATGCATGTTTGTTGAAGGTTAGGTTACTATATACATGAGTACCCAGATCCCTGACCTAGGAATTAGCTTTTGTGAGTTTTGTTGATGTTGTAGTTGCTCAGGATCGCAGACTTCCCATAAAGTACTATAATACATTTCTTGGTATTGAGTTTTAATCAAAAGCTTTGGCGCCAGGCGTTTGTCTGTATTAGACCTTATTAAAGGTTTTCTCATATTGGGGGATCCAATGACTGCTCCCAGTTTGCAATCATCTGCAAACCTGGTTAGCAAGAGGCCTTTGACTTTTCTTTGACATCTGAGAAATAGATGCCAAAAAGGAGTGGACCCAACCCAGTTCCCTGGGGGACTCCACTGGTGACCTGCATCTTTTTGGAGGTGGTCTCACTGGTTTTAACCTCATGGGTCCTATCAGTGAGCCAGTTAGGTGTTCAGCATGTTATACCTGTTCTGTATGTTTGCCAATACGGCAACAACGTAATGTCACAAAATAAAAAATCTGGTACTGGAATGCTGTAACACAATAACTCCTCCTTTTTATTTTGTGACATTATGTTCTGTATGTTTGCTGACAATGCCCAAGTGGGGTATTATATGAAATACCTTAGCCAGATCTGTGTAGGCAGTATGCACAGTTTTCCCCTTATTCATTACCTTAGTGACTTTTTCAAAAGAAGTCCACCACATTCAGTAAGCATGACTTTCCTTTGACAAAGTCAAATTGAGATGGATGCAGTGTCTAGAGGGCTCCTATGCCCTTGTTGAGAATTTCCATGATAATTCTTTCCATGGCTTTCCAATGTGTTTGTAGTTTTCAGGATCTGTTATGAAGGGGGATGCCATCACAGTCCTCCAGTCACATCGCACAAAGCCTGTTTTAAGACAATAGTTAAATAGTGACTCCAGGGGTCCTAGTAAATCATATTTTAAACTATTTAGAAGGCATCATGGGATATTATCAATGCCCATTGAGGCCATGTTCTTGGCTTTACTGAGTGCACCCAGTACATGCTCCCTAGTTATGGTGGAGGTGTTATGTTTGAGGGTATTACTGGGGGAATGGTTAGGGTGAGGGGAGTAAATTTGGAACTGAAATTATCCACTAACAGGTTTGCTATAATGCCAGGCTTTGTGAATGTGGCACCATTAACCACCAGTTCAGCACATTGCTGTATGCTAGCCTTGTGTTTTCTGACTTTGCTGTTGAAGGCCTTATGTTTATCTTTCAGCTGGATGATAATTTAGCCACAAAGCTGGTATTGCTTGACCTAATTAGCACTCTTAATTGCCTATTTACTTTGATGAGAGAAATTTTATCTTTATGGGAATTATACTTCCGGATTTTTGCCATCAGTTTTTATCTTTTATTCAATATACTGTTTAATTTGCGATGTTACCAGGGCAACTTATTTCTGGGCCCAGTTCTGGGCTTACTTCTGGTAGGTACAGCAGCCTCTATGCAGTCATTGACATGATTGTACAGAGTTTTTGAGAGCAATTGAGCTGGTGTGTTTGGTTTGGGTTTGGAGGGGCATTGAATTTTGACCAATCATCACTTATTAACAGGCAATTTGCCTTGGAATAGTTCCTAACTGATACTGTTTGTAATGTGATTACGGAGTTGATTTTGATTTTGAAGAAGTCAGCTTTATGCTCAGACCTCATCAGGGAGGAAGAGACATGGGGGATGCAGCATTCCCCCATATTTGTGAGCACGGCTTCCAGTATGTTTCGTGTATTCACTGTTTGAACAATGGTATTTGTGTTTACAAAGTCCAGGAGTCTCTGTTCCTATAGATTTGTGGCTGTGTAAGATTCCCAATTAATACAGGGGCAATTAAAGTCTCCCATGAATAGAGTGTTAGGTTGGATGGTAACTATATCCAGAAGGCCCAAGTATGCATTGTGAGCTACTTGGGCTAGAATGTGGTAAAGGATGTTGCCTATAGTGATATGCACAAGGAGGAACTCCAGCACATCATCCTGTTTGACCACCCTAGAGGTATGCTTGTTATTGATGTATATTGAGACACCTCCACCTTTAGCCCTTGTCTGTTCAGCTACTGGTCTAAAAGTGCGGAAGGCACTGGAACCTTACACTGCCGGGGTACACTCTGCCACTTTAAAACTTGTTTCCCTGACTGTATGGATATCTATATTCTCAAGTATAAGGGGGGGCTTGGAGGGAGTGTAGTTTTTTTATTTACGCTTCTGGCATTCAGCAGTAACACTATGATATTCTGTTTAGTTGGTTTTGTTACGTCTGTAGGTTTGTTAATTTCGCATTACTTAAAAAAGGCACTATGGGAGTAGACAAATCTTTAGCCAGTATTCAAAAGCTTAGAAGGGAAAGGTGCAGACCATTACTGGCAAAGTAATGTAGCCTTTTGACCATGACCTCCCATGCCGACAAATATTAGACCCCCTTGCAATGATAGAAGAAAGATTGATAGGTGTTGAAAACAATCATATTTTTGCTGATATTGTGGCATCATCCTCAGTGATGGTAATGTGCTGCTCAGTGCCAGGCTTATACCAGCCTGAGACACATAGTCTGAAAGGTCCTTAATGCCTCTCTTCATATAGTCCAGGGAGGTACCTCTCAGGTCATTTACACCTGCATGGACTATGATGGAATCATATCAGTAACTGTGGTATAATGACTTGATTACATGCATGATTTAGGCAAACCTGGCTCCTGATAAGCAACCAACAGCTATCTTTTCCTTGTTCAGTCTAGTTAGAGGGGTATCAGTACATCTTGCAATGGAGTCCCCTATAATGACAGTCCTGGGAACTGTGTTTGCTTGCCTTAGGGGCTTAATGTTTGGGTCTGCATTGAGGGTGACAGTATGTGTGGTGTAAGGTGTTATATTTTTTGAGTGCCTTTGGACTTGCTGAGGCATAGCTTTGACAGTGGGTGATCTAGCTTATTGCACTACAGTGAACAATGATGTCATAGTCCCATTATTAAAAAAAAGAAACCAGGCAGTGAAAAGGTAAGGCTGGCGAACTGGAAACTGGAAATAGTTGACCAAATATAAATCAATTAGTCATAAGCTCTACAAGTATACCTTGGACCACAACCATACAACTAAATCTCTGGAATAACCTGCATATTCACACCTCAAGGGTTTGCCCTTGGCCCTCTCCTTTTTATTCTTTTACTAAATGATCTTCCTTGGGACTATCCACACACCAATTGAATTCTATCTGTCTATGTATGTATCTATCTATAAAAAACTGTTTCAGTTTGTCGAAACTTAAATTATCGAAATACATATAGTCAAAACTGTATGATTGACAATTTAAAATATCAAAAAACAGCTAGGGAGACAAAACAGCATTTTAGCAGAGGGGTCAAACCCCTCTTCACCCTCCACACTCTGCCATTTCACAATGAGCTAATCGGAGGAAGTCGAAGCAAGGGCTCTGAGCTAACTAATCTGTGATATATAACATTAAGTATCCTGTTTTTTGCTTATTTCTGAGTTATTTATAGCACTTTTATTTTACTCACTGTGTGTTGTGTGAGGTATGAAGTAGAAATTTCTACAATTGTTAAGCATTTGGTTGGGTTTGTTTGTTCTGATTTCCTGCGAGGAGTGTATCATATAACTTGTTTGCATTTAAAAGCATTCTTTAGAGTCTCCTTGATCCTTTATCTGTTTAAACATTTCTGCAGTTTTTTTCTGTCTAAGTAGTGTTGGTAGTGTAGCATTGTTCATATTCAGGCCTGTGTTTTGCGCCTAGTTGTTTGTTAGTAGAGGCTGTGTGTCTGAGCACATGTCCCAGGCCATCATAGCTTAGCCAAAGCTAGTATAGCATTTCAGTGAGAGTGAATTGTTTGTGGTCATTGGCTGACTGGGGTTGCCTGGACTATGCCTTGGAGTAAGCACCTCATTGGTTCCTTCAAGCTTTTTTTTAAAGTTGTTTCAGGTTTCAACTTTGTTACTTAAGAAGTTAACTTGTGACTGTTTCTGCCATTTCACACTGAGCTAATCAGAGGAAGTTGAAGGAAGGGCTCTGAGCTAACTAATCTGTGATATATAACATTAAGTATCCTGTTTTTTGCTTATTTCTGAGTTATTGATAGCACTTTTATTTTACTCACTGTGTATGAGGTATTAAGTAGAATTTTCTACAACTGTTAAGCATCCGGTTGGGTTTGTTTGTTCTGATTTTTGTTTCCCACCCTCCGTCCCTCTTGGTATCCTGTTTTTATACTTGGTGGCCCTGCAGTTGCCCACCCCTACTGTAAATTTGATCTGGGACACTCCTCCCAGTCTAGTGTCATTACCTCATTCTACCTATTCCAGGGAGAACATTTGAGAAGGCCAACCCAGTTAGCTTCTGTTCCTCCTTTTCCCTTTCCACTTTACAAAAAAAAAAAAAAAATATATATATATATATATATATATATATATATATATATACATATATATATATATATATATATACTTCTAAGCTTGTTTCCTACCTTTCCTATAAGTTGTCTAGTTCAGATACAGATTTGCTGTATCCAGGACTGTTTGTAAGCTTCTGAGCCCCCGATCCTTTCTGTGTTGGAGGGAAGCCTTCTAGCTTAAGTTTGTTTCTTAGAACTAGCCAGTTTTCTAGTTTCAGCACTCAAATCTGTTTCTTTGAGCTCAGCACTTGTTCAGAATTCATTGTAAGCACTAAATAAGCTACAAATTACTACAGCACTCAACTTTCCTCACTTCGTCTAGAGGAAAACAGTTTTTAGTACTTAATAAATAAGCACCTATCCAGGCATGTCTAAGGGTCAGCTCCCGGTGTTTTATCCTGTCTACCTAATGAATCTGGGCATTGTGGGGCAATGCAGCAATTGCCTCATATAAACAGACAACCCTCTCCTCCTACCACCCAACACTACAACCTGTGAGAGATGCACTTATATAACCAAACTGGAAGCAAAGCTCTTTTCACCCAAGACTGGACTAGACAGTCAAAAGGAGAAGATAAACACTTGCACCACACCACACTCATCACATAGTTCCTCAAAACCTACACCACCAAAACACACACATAGAAACACAAAACACACACCTACATTCACGGAGGCTCTCAAAAAAAATCTACCCAAGCAACAGGGACCTCCAAAGCAGAAACGCAAGCAACCTCCACCCCCCAACACAACCCAAATGACGCATAGCCTACAAACTCAGTGTGCCACTCAACTACAGCCCATAAGGCATAACAACGTGCAATGTACCCAACACTCTAGTCATAGGTGACTCTATAGTCAGGCCACTGATGTTCCACTCACCAGGCTAAACAAGGAGAAAGATACTGTCAGCTGCCAGTCAGGTGCCAGGATCTGCCAGATAACGCTTGCACAAATATGACTCTGTCATTGCCCATGTTGGTGTGAATGACCTGAGACGTACCTCCCTGGACTACGTGAAAAGAGACATGGAGGAGCTTTCTGATCTTGTAGCCCAGGCAGGTATGACCCTAGCCCTGAGTAGCATCCTGCCATCACCCAGAATGATACCACAGTACAAGGACAAAATGACTGACTTCAACAATTGGCTAAGCTTCTGGTGTTATTCTAAGGGGATCCAGTATCTGTCTGCCTGGGATTACATGATCGACAAACCACGATGCTTTGCCAGAGATGGCCTGCACCTGTCGCCCTTGAATTCCAGATACTGGCTAAGGCTCTTGCCACCCCTATAGTGCCTTTTTTAGGCAAGATTCAAATGACAAATTCACCACCGTAACAGATACAAGCAAGCAAAATCTGAGACTAATGCTACTTAATGCTAGAAGTCTAAACCTCAAAATGCACTCACTCGAGGCACTACTTAAAATGGAGAAGATCAACATCTGTGCAGTGACAAAGACCTGGTTCAAGGCTCCAGAGAGCACCCCTGCATTACCAGGCTATAATTCATGCCACACCATTCGGCCACATAACCTGGACCGAAGCACTAAAGGCTGAGGCGTGTCCATATTCATTAAGGATATCCACACCTCCTGGCAAGTTGCTCAGCATAATGGATCTGAGATTATCCAAGTGCAACTAACTCTGGGAAAAACCACAGTTGTAGCTTGCTACAGATCCCCCACCATGCCCCAGGATTCCCACTCCTCATTTCTTGATACACTGGAAAATATTAGGGTACAACCTAACACCCTAATAATGGGCGATTTGAACTACCCCACCATTAACTGGGAAAACTACTCATGTACCAACTCTTGTGCTCAACGTTTTCTGGAATTCATAAATTCCAGTGCCTTGGATCAACTTATCCACACCCCCACTAGGGGCAGCAATATCCTAGCCCTGATCATTACCAACATGGGCAACCGGTGTTCCACACCAAAGGTCAATTCCTCGTTGGTCAGATCCAACCACAAGCAAATCACCCTAGACATCCACATCCCACCCCCCATTAGGGAAACCACTGTAAAAAATTTCTACAAAGCCAACTTTACGCTTCTTAAGACAGAAGTGGCAAATTTCACGACACCCATGCTGACGGACAATAGAGATACGACTGCTGAATCCTATACAATTGCACTTAATACCCACTTACACGAGTGCATGAAACAGAACCAAGATGCTATCCTCCAAAAAAAGGAAGCCAATCTGGTGGTCCCCTGCTATAAACAAACTCTACAACAGAAGAAAGAAACTGTTGCAAGAAAGAGTAAAATCCCATGATTGGAGGAACTCCGTGGTCAGCATCAGTAAGAAACTGAGATCCCTCATAAAATCCTCCAAAGCTAGCTACGAAAACAAAATTGCCACTGATTCTAAAGACAACCACAAAGCATTTTATAGCTGTGTCAAGAATCTCAATGGCAACACTCAGATCTGATGTTCATCGTGCATACAGCTGCAGTCATTACAGATGGGTTATCCTGCCGTCAGGCGGGTCCTCTGTCGGCCGAATTCCAAAGTCTAGGTCCGGCATCGGTTGTTGTTGCTTCTTCCCTGACGTCAGTGCAGCAGGGGTATAAAAGAGGCAGCCAACGCCATTTTCTTCAGTCTTTCTTGCCGCGCGGTGCCCGAAGCAGAAGCAGTTCGCAAGTGCCGGTCGGCCAACTCCTGAGATTTACGAAAGTATTTCAGCCGAAGTCTTCTTTAAAGCTAAGTACCCTGTTGGGGAAACTTTTCTTGCCTCAGAACGATGTCAGACAAAGTTAATAATTGCATTTCTTGTGGGAAGCAAATACCGCATAAGGATTTCCACTCTTTCTGTATACCTTGCTTAGGCCCAGACCACGACGTCTCGGCCTGCCGTTTTTGTGCTAGATTCAATAAGCGCACTATTAAGCGCCGGGCGGAGTTCGCCCTTCATTTTGGCAAAAAATTTAATTATATCATGTCGTCGGATACACCGACTCCAGTTTTGAGCAAAAGATGCAAAGATAAGGACCGACATCCGAGGTCCACACCGAGTACTGAGACCACGCTTAGGCCGACTACCGGTTCTCCGGTTCTCAGCGAGGCGCCTACGCAGCCCCTGAGTACCGATGAAACTACATTACCGGTGACTTCAGTAACCGAGGTCGCAGGCTCCTCGGTCCCCATTCCCTCTGCAGATACCGACGCCACTCTTGGCGGGGAAACTCAAAATTTAGTCAGGCCTGCCATTTCTGAAGGCGTCTTCAGGTCTTCCACCTTCTCTATTAAATCCTTCACTAAATCTAAAGCAGCCATGAAAACTAAAAACAGGGTCCTCAGACCTCCTCTCAAGGCCCCATGCCTAAAAAGCAGATGCTTAAAATGGCTGAGGATTTGATTACTCTCATCAGGGGTTCTCAACCCTCCTCTGACAAAAGACCCAGACTAGAGGAAGACTACCCTTCCTCAGACCAGGCTTCTATTACCTCAGAACACTCTGAGGACCAGGATTACGCCTATTCCCCTTTCGAAGACTCTGATGCTGAGGAGTCTATTCCCTCGGTCTCCCCCCCTGAGGACTACTCTTTTGGGGAAACCCTGCATACATTGAGGGAACACTTTCACTGGGAAGGCCACGATTACTCAGATTCCAAGAAAAGGCTCAGGGAATTTCTACTGCTCCCCCAGCATAGGCCCCTGGCTATCCCTCCTGTTTTAGATATTTTGGATGATGTGTGCACAGAAGCCAGCCTTAATCTAGATTCTTTACCTCCAGCCCCTGTTAAACCAGACAGGTATTACCGGGTTCCTGATTCTCACCAGTTCCTTTATAAAAGCCATACTGCTGACCCAGAAACTATTTCACAAGGTCCCAATGGAATTAAGGCCTCTACTGCTAAAAACCCTTTACCTTCAGAGAGAGATTCCAGAGCATTAGAAAGGTGTGGGAAAAAGGTGTATACCTCTGCCACTTTAACCATGAGGGCATTAAACTGCCAATTTCATATGTTAAAGTACCAACAGTTTTTGTTATCTCAGCTGAAAAGCAAAATGACACAAACAGAACAACCAGATTTGAAAGAGTTGCAGGATTTGTTGCATGGTGCAGAGCAAGTGGGTAAACATACCTTGCAGTGTGGTTTTGATGCTTTAGAGGCCTCATGTAGAGCTGCTGTTACGGGGTCTGTTATACGTAGACATGCTTGGCTCAAAGAGCAAACCTTACCAGATCATGTCAAAGCAAAATTATTAGATGCACCACTTCAAAAAGATGTATTGTTTGGTGTTAAAGCTGAGGAGGTACTAAAGAAAATGGAGGAAAAAGCGAAATCAATGCAAACAGTGAAAGATTTCCTGCAGGTACAACCTCCATGCTTCAGCAGAAACTGGCCTTCAAAAATTGGTCCTTTCCAGCCACGGACAGACCTCAAAGGGGCAGATACAGACGCCCAAGGGGTAGAGGGCAACCTCAAGGATCTTACCGAGCAAGACAGTGGCAAGCACCAACCCCAAGAGGTGGAGAAGATAGATCACAGTCATTTAGAAAACAGTCACAATGACTTCCCCCTATACCTGCCAAACAAAGCTTTAATGGCAGCACCTTTGGGCGGAAAACTGGCATTATTCTCAAAAAATTGGCATATTGTTACAAAAGACAAATGGATTCTGGACATTATAGACAGGGGCTACAGGTTCCACTTTCACACCCTTCCAAAAATGAGAGGCATGCCAAACCTGTCACAAAATCACAGGGCAGAGGCACAAAGACAAATTTCCGCTCTCATGGATATGAAAGCGATTCAAGAGGTACCTGCAAAAGAACAAGGTCAAGGTTTTTATTCCAGACTATTCCTGGTACCAAGGAAAGACAAAGATTGGATACCTATCTTAGACGTATCCATCCTAAACACATATCTACAGGTGCCAAAATTCAAGATGCTCACATTACAGCAGCTTCTTCCCATGCTGGGCAAGGAGTCTTGGCTGGTGACATTGGACCTCAAGGAGGCATACCTGCATGTCCCTATCAGACGAGATTGCAGAAGATACCTCAGATTTCTTGCAGGTTCAACCCATTACCAATTCTCTGCATTGCTCTTTGGCTTATCTACTGCGCCCAGAGTATTTACAAAATGCCTGGCATCAGTAATTGCCTTCTGCAGACTACAAGGAATACAAATCTACCCATATCTGGACGACTGCCTGATCCAAGTGGACAGCAAGGACATTCTATTGCAGCATCTGGCGTTTGTAATAAAACTGTTAAACGTCCTGGGATACACAGTGAACAAAAAGAAATCAAAACTAATACCTTCTCAACAGATAATTTTCCTGGGTGCCAGCTTGAATACAACCACCCAGATGGCCTACCTCACGCCAGACAAACAAGGGCAACTGTCTCAATACTTCAGCAAAATGGCAACTTTCACCAGGCTAACTGAAAGGAAAGTCCTGCAGGCTCTGGGATTCATGGCATCTTGCATCCTACTAATCCCATGTGTAAAGCTGCATATGAGGAAACTTCAGTGGTACCTATAAAACTTATGGTCTCAACACAGCCACAGCTTGGAAACAATTATACCACTCATTCAATGCCTTCAAAAGGAATTTTTGTGGTGGGCTCAAGCATGCCAAAGAAACACAGGTCTCCCTTTCTGTGTACCTCAAGCAACTCAAATCATCACAACAGATGCCTCAGACTACACCTGGGGAGCACACATGGCAGATCAGTGCATGCAGGGAAAATGGTCCCAAAAAGAGAAGCACCTACACATCAACCAAAAGGAGATGCTAGCCGTGCAAAATGCTCTTATGACCTTCAAAGACCTACTGCATCCAGGCCAGTTATTGATAAGGACAGACAACATCACAGTCATGTGGTACATAAACAAACAGGGGGGAACTCATTCATACCCCCTGTGCAGGCAAGCCATGACCCTATGGAACACAGCACTGGAATTGCAAATTCAACTACAGGCACAATTCCTGCCAGGGAAGGAAAACACACTGGCAGACAACCTAAGCAGAAATATGACAGATCCACACGAATGGAAGTTACATCCCCAAGTTTTCACAAAGATAACTCAGGCATGGGGACAGCCAGACATAGATCTATTTGCTACCCACAGAAATTACCAGTTGAAAAAATTTTGTTCAAGGACCTATCATCCACAGGCCTGGAAAGTGGACGCACTCTGTTTCAGTTGGACAACATTGACAGTTTATGCCTTCCCACCTCTTCCTCTACTGACCAAAGTTCTATTAAAAGCCAGAGCAGAGAGGCCACAAATGATTCTCATTGCTCCAGACTGGCCAAGACAACACTGGTATCCACTCCTAAAGAGCCTGACACACTCCCCACCATGGATCCTACCTCTAGTCCCTCTTCTGTTGTCCCAGCACAACTACAAAACCCTTCACAGCCAGGGCCATACAAGCCTAGTCTTCATTCACAAAATCCATCCACCTCTTTGCTGGACATCCTCACTTCCTCTTACCTTCTTCCTGTCTGTCCCAAGTTTTCCTCACTAGATTTTCTTCTGATTTTCTGCACGTCCAAACCACCACAATCTGTTTTCTTTGATCTTTTCTACAATTGGAGTTACTTTAGCTTCTGGTCTTATGACCTCATTTCTTCATCTGTTCCACAGTGTGCATCCTACCACCCTTCTCAGGCACTTCATTTCCATCACCTCTAGCTTCTTCAACTGTTCTGCCTTTCCTGCCCAGGTTTCTGTAACATACAGTAGTACTGGTTGCACCACTGTTTTGTACACCTTTCTTTTCAGCTTCTTTGACATTCTTCTGTCATAGACAATATCTGACACTCTCTGCTAGTTGGCTGTAGCCCCTCTGATTCTAACTTAGAACTCTTCGTTCAGACTTCCCTTCTCTTCAATCACGCCTCCCAGACACGTGAAGCTGTTTACCTGTTCCACTATCTTCTCTTCTATCTCTATTCTCACCTTCTTCTGATTTCCCCTGTTTGCGGCCATTACCACTGTCTTATCTGTTCTTAGTTTTATCCCAAGTGCCTTCAGTTTTGCATTCCATTCTCCTATCCTTTGCTGAAGTTTTAGCTCAGAGTCAGCCGATAATGCCACATCATCTGCATACAGCAACTTTGTTAATCTGTCCCCTCTGACCTGTTTGCTAGTGTAGTCCATCACCAGTATGAACAGCAGTGGGCTTAGAGCTGAACCCTGGTGCACACCCACTCCCACTGGGAACCCCCCTTTGAGGCCAAATACTATTCATACTAGAGTCATTGGGTCCTTGTACATTGGCTGCACTAATTTTACCAATGTTTCTGGGATTTCAAACCACTGCAGTACTACCCAGATCAGCTTTCCTGGGACATTGTCATATGCTTTGTCCAAGTCTAGGAAAGCCCCAGATGGACTCTTTCCTCATCTCTAGCTTTTTCTGAGGTATCTGTCTCACTGCAAATATCAGGTCAATTGTGCTGCATCCTGATCTGAATCCAAACTGCTCATCTCCCATCTTACATTCTACTACTCTGCATATCCATTTATCAATCACCCTCCCTAAAACTTTCATGCAGTGTGATAGGTGTTTGATTCCTCTGTACTGCCCACAGCTGTGGATGTCCCCTTTGTTCTTGTACACTGGCATGAGTATGCTTATTCTCCAATCATGTGTGATATGCCCTTCTCTTCACACTGCTATTAGTATCCTCAGGAGCCATTTCTCCTCTATCTCACCCAGCATCTTTATCATATCTGCTGTAAAATCATCTGAGTCTGCTGCTTTCCCTAACTTCATTTTCCTTAGTGCTGTTCTTACTTCTTCTAGGGTGGGCTCCTCTTCTTCTCTCATCATACACTGTTTCTGGGGCAGTAGAGTTTCTGTGTTTTTTTTTTTTTTTTCATTTAGAAGCTGCTGGAAATACTCCTTCCATCTGCCTTTGATGTCCTGTGGACTGGTGAGCAGGTTGTTGCTGTCATCCCTTATGAAGGGTGTCTATCTTCTTTAGCTTTCTGTCTTTGCCTTTCAACCTGATATAGTTTGTGCCACTTACTGGGTCACTTTCCTAAAGTTGGTAGACTGCCTCCGATGCCCTATTCTTTGCTATTGTAACTTCTTTCTTAGCTGCTTTGATAGTCAACCAGTAATTCTTCCTAGCCTGGTCAGTCTTTTCTATCTCCCACTTCTTCTTGCACTCCTTCTTTTTTTTGATGACTTCCTGGACTTCTGCATTCCATCACCAGCTTTCCTTATGCACCTTATTTCCATACCTGGCTCAGAGTCCTAAAACATCCTGCTTTTAAGCCCTGCCATTCTTGTTCGCATTCACCTATTTCCTCCTCTTTTTGGAGATGCTAGTGGCCTGAGTAATTCCTTGAGCTGTTGTAGTTTCTCTCCAATCAACTCCAAGGTCTTCAGCCTGATCTCTGTTGACCTTAGAGCCTTCTCTGACCACTGCTTGCAGCTGATTGTGGCAACTAGTGGTTTATTCTGTGGGCCGACTGTTTAACTGGGGATGACTTTGTAATCATGGATTCTACCCCAGTGCCTTTTCCTTACTAGGAGGAAGTCTACCTGAGTTGCATGTTGCTTACTCTTGTATGGGATCTTGTGACTATCTCTCCTTCTGATCCATGTGTTGACTACTATCAAGCCATTTGCCAGACAGAAGACTAGAATGGCTTCTTCTTCTTTATTTATGTTGCCCCACCCATGTGGACACAGGCAGTCCTCATATCCTGTTCTATCTGGCCTGATATGTGCATTCAAGTCACTCATTATCAACACCAATTTATTTTGTCCTGCTTTGTCTAGTAGGTCCTGCAACTGCTGCCTAAATGCACTCTTGCCCTCTCTATCACAACCTTGCCGTGGGGCACAGACTGAGATTATGAATACTTCCCTATCATTACACTGGAGTCTCATTGCCATGAGTCTGCCATTAATTCTGATGATATCCCTAACTGCCTTCTGAAGCTTCTCTCTCACTACAATTGCTTCTATCTCACTACAGTTCCTACACCATTTCTAACCTGCCTCTTCCTGAGTAGTATATTCTGGATCCCAAACCAAGTGGCTTTACTGCACTGCCCTTCCATCTCACCTCTGGGATGCATAGGATCTCCAGCCTCATCCATATCATGTCATCCACTTCCAAGCTGCATCCTGTCAGTGAACCTACTTTAAGCGTAACAATTCTCAGTTCATGTTTGGCAGGTTGGTTGGTTTTACATCCAGCTTTCGCTCAACAGAGCTATCCCAGGTAACCCAGGCTGGACAGCTAGACACCAACTGGCCAGTAGCTTATTAACCCAGGACTGCTGGGCTTTATGGCAGGCAAACACTGGCCAATAGGGGCACATATACCCCTCCCACCATTAGCAAGGGCCCCTGGCATAGGTCAAATTAGGCTAGGTCCTCAACCTACTTAACACTGGTAACTATACATGCCCATTTTTGTGGCATTAGTCAACATAACTGAATCACCTAGAGCCATATTTTTCACCATTGAGTGGCTAGCCCTGACTCAGCATGCAGTCTGTGATCCATGTTATCCAATCTTGAGGATACTGTGCACACCACAGTAAATGCCCAAAGCAGTTGGTCTGTACAACATTTCCTTCTATAGGACACAATGTAGAGTCTATGCTACTGCCACAGCACCATTCATTGGTGAGTTTGAGATGAAAACACTCAGCATGTTTTTGGATATGGGAGAAACCCCACGGAGACACAGGGAGAACATACCAACTCCAAACATGCATTGATCAGAGGTCAGGATAGAACCTTGTACCTTGTGCATGGAAGGTGAAGACCTTAACCATTTTACCAACTGGTATCACAATAGCTAAATATTGTTTTTCTGTAACTGTGTGAAACTTTCTGCCAGTGTTATTTTGTAATATTCCCTGTGCCTGAACCTCTGGTGTTTACTGTAAATAGATATTTAGTATTAAACATATTTAAACTTCTCATTGTGGCTGGCTGTTTGGTCAACATTACCATTTGTATTAATTTTAACTTCACTTAGAGTAAGAGCATACTCTTTTAAGAGCCTTATCATAATTTACTGGTGGCAGTGAAACTGCCTTATAGTCTGGGCAAAGTTGGCAGAGCGGGTAATCTGTGCCAGCCTTTCCCAGGTGTGTATGTGTGAAAATTAAATCTCAAAGAGTGTGTGTGTCAGCTACTTGGGTCAGGGACATAAAGCACTGGTTTCACAGAAAGAGTGCTGGAGGACATGGCTTGGACACTCGGCTGAAGACCTAACCCTACAGCTGTACTAGTAGGGAGTCTTACTGGGAACCTGGTGGGAGACAGACAGAGAGATCCAGACCCTGGACTGAGTGTGGTCCCTGTGTGCTCATAGGGGAACTTGTGCTTGATGCAGAGAGGTCTGCATCTGTAAATACCGATTGTATCTATTTGTATTCCAAGTGACTGTCCCTCTCCAATGTAACTGATGAGGATTCAGGCTCCGTGATTACTGGCCCAGAGTGGGAACATCACATATTGGTGAGCAGTGGTGTGGATATTGAACTGCAGCCTGTAAGCAGTTGTCACTAAAGGTGTGCATTCTCTCAGAGAGCCACAAGGTAGACATTCAGAGATTCATACATAACAGTTTTATTTATCTATTTTTTATTATTTATTATTTATTTATTTATTTATTGACATTTGTTAACCGGGTTTGTCCAACTGGGTTTGTGGCCCATTTTCAGTGGAGACCAGAGGAGAAAAGCTCCAATCATCATCTTCTTTCGGCTGTTCCTGTTAGGGGTCACCACAGCAGATCACCTGTTTCCATTTCTTCCTGTCCTCTGCATCTTGCTCTGTCACACCAACCACCTGCATGTCCTCTCTCACCACATCCATAAACCTTATCTTAGGCCTTCCTCTTTTCCTGTTACCTGGTAGCTTCATCCTTAGCATCTTTTTCCCAATATACTCAGCATCCCTCCTCAGCACATGTCCAAACCAACGTAATCGTGCCTCTCTGGCTTTGTCTCCAAACCTTCCAACCAGGGCTGACCCTCTAATATACTTATTCCTAATCCTGTCCACCCTCGTCACACCCAATGCAAATCTTAACATCTTTAATTCTGCCACATCCAGCTCAAACTTCTGCCTTTTTGTCAATGCCACTGTCTCCAACCCATATAACATAGCTGGTCTCACTACCCTCTTGTAGACCTTCCGTTTCACTCTTACAGGTACTCGTCTGTCACAAATCACTCCTGACACACTTCTCCACCCACTCCATCCTGCCTGTACTCTCTTCTTCACCTCTCTTCCACACTCACCATTACTCTGAACTATTGACCCCCAAGTATTTAAACTCATCCACCTTCGCCACCTCTACTCCTTGCATCCTCACTTTTCCTCTATCCTCCCTCTCATTCACACACATATATTCTGTCTTAGTCCTGCTGACCTTCATTCCTCTTCTCTCTAGAGTATATCTCCATCTCTCCAGGGTCTCCTCCACCTGTTCCCTACTCTCACTACAGATCACAATGTCATCTGCAAACATCATAGTTCACGGGGACTCTTGTCTGATCTCATCTGTCAACCTGTCCATCACCATTGCAAATAAGAAAGGGCTCAGAGCTGATCATTGATGTAACCCCACCTCCACCTTAAACGCATCCATCACTCCCACCGCAGACCTCAGCGCTGTCACACTACCCCCATATATATCCTGTACCACTCTTACATACTTTTCTGACACTCCTGACTTCCTCATACAATACCACAACTCCTCTCTAGGCACCCTGTCATATGCTTTCTCTAAGTCTACAAAAACACAATGCAACTCCTTCTGACATTCTCTGTACTTCTCCATCAACACTCTTGGAGTAAAGATCGCATCTGTAGTGCTCTTTCCTAGCATGAAACCATACTGCTGCTCACTAATCATCACGTCCCTTCTTAACCTTGCTTCCACTACTCTTTCCCGTAACTTCATGCTGTGACTGATCAGTTTAATCCCTCTGTAGTTACTACAGCTCTTCACATCACCCTTATTCTTAAAAATCGGTACCAAAACACTTTTTCTCCATTCCTCAGGCATCCTCTCACTTTACAAGATTTCATTAAACAATCTGGTTAAAAACTCCACTGCCATTTCACCTAAACACCTCCATGCTTCCACAGGTATGTCATCTGGGCCAACAGCCTTTCCATTCTTCATTCTCTTCATAGCTATCCTTACTTCCTCCTTGCTAATCCATTGTACTTCATGATTCACTATCCCTACATCATCCAACCTTCTCTCCCTCTCATTCTCTTCATTCATCAACCCCTCATAGTACTCTTTCCATCTCTTCAACACACTCTCCTCGCTTGTGAGTATGTTTCCCTCATTATCCTTTATCACCTTTACCTGCTGCACATCTTTCCTAGCTCGGTCCCTCTGTCTAGTCAATCCGTACAGGTCCTTTTCTCCCTCCTTAGTGTCCAACCTTTCATACAACTCTTCATATGCCTTATCCTTAGCCTTCGCCACCTCTCTCTTTGCCATGCACCTCATCTCTTTATACTCCTATCTACTTTCTTCATCTCTCTGACAATCCCACTTCTTCTTTGCCAACCTCTTTCTCTGTATACTCTCCTGTACTTCCTCATTCCACCACCATGTCTCCTTGTCGTCCTTCCTCTGTCCAGATGTGATACCAAGCACCTTTCTAGCTGTCTCCCTTACTAGCTCTGCTGTAGTTACCCAGCTATTTGGTAACTCTTCACTGCCACCCAGTGCCTGCCTTAACTCATCCCTGAACTCCACCTCACAATTACCCTTTTTCAATTTTCACCATTTGATCCTTGGTGCTGCCCTCACACTCCTCCTCCTCTTCTTGATAACCAACGTCATCCTACAAACCACTATCCTATGCTGCCTAACTACACTTTCTCCAGTCACCACTTTACAGTCTCCAATTTCCTTCAAACTGGCCCTCCTACATAAGATATAATCCACCTGTGTGCATCTTCCTCCACTCTTGTATGTCACCCTATGCTCCTCCCTCTTGTTAAAATATGTATTCACCACAGCCATGTCCATCCTTTTTGCAAAATCCACTACCATCTGACCTTCTGCATTCCTTTGTTTAACACCATACCTACCCATCACTTCCTCATCCCCTCTGTTCCCTTCACCAACATGCCCATTGAAATCTGCTCCAATCACCACTCTCTCACCCTTGGGTTCAGTCATCACCACTTCATCCAATTCACTCCAAAATTTTTCTTTCTCATCCATTGCACACCCAACTTGTGGAGCATATGCACTAACAACATTTATCATTACACCATCAATTTCCAGCTTCATAAACATCACTCTATCTGACACTCTTTTCACCTCCAAAACACTCTCAGCATACTGTTCCTTCAGAATAACACCTACGCCATTTCTCCTCCCATCCACACCATGATAAAACAATTTGAACCCACCTCCGATACACCTAGCCTTACTCCCCTTCCATCTGGTCTCTTGCACACACAATATACCAACCTTCCTTCTGTCTATTATATCAGCTAGCTCTCTCCCTATACCAGTCATACTGCCAACATTCAAAGTTCCGACCCTCACTACCACCGTCCTAGCCTTTCTCCTCTCTTCCTGCCTTCGGCCATGTCTTCCACCTCTTCTCCTCCTTTGGCCAACAGTAGTCCAATTTCTGCCAGCACCCTATAGGCTAACAGCACTGGTGGCGGTCGTTGTTAACCCGGGCCTCGACCGATCTGGTATAAAAATGTCTCTTGGTGTCTGCATGAAATGTTTTGGTGAAGTTTTAAGCTGGATGCCCTTCCTGACGCAACCCTCCCCATTTATCCGGGCTTGGGACCGGCACAAAGAAATGCACTGGGTTGTGCATCCCCAGTGGCTGGGTTAGGAGAAAAGCTCCAATACATGAACAAATTACAGAAAAATCTGTATTTTAACATCCAAAATAAGAACATTATACAAAAAAAAAAAAGAAAAAAATATATTTTAACATAGAGATTCAATTTTACAAAAAACAAAAGGTAGATACAAAAATGCATGCACATTTTTTTTTTACAAGAGGAGTTTTAATCTACAGAACTGATTAGATAACAAAAGTACAAATCATAAAGATAATGGAGTACTTATGTGAGAGAGGAGGGAGGAAGAAAGGCAGTTTATGGTGGGGTGCTTACATTGGTGTCTGACAATGACAAAGTTTTGAGTTAAGCAAGTAAAATGTTAGTTTTTTTTAAAGTGTGCTGGGTGGATGATGGAACATATATCTATAGGGAGTTTGTTCTATGCTTGTGTAATGGAGTATTTATATAGGAGTTTGCCTATGTTTTTTTTGGTTGGTATGTGTGCTGTAGTTCCTGACTGGAAGTGTTAAGAGTCCAAGGTGGCATATAGATAGAGACAAGCAAAGAGATAGCAGGACAGGATGCAGGCTTATTTAGGATGAAATTATTTGAAATTGAGATAGAAGTAGAAGTTTGGTGAATTCAAGCCACTGGAGGGAGTTTAAAGCAAGGCATTGATGTGTATTGTAAGGTGAGTTTGTGACAAACCTAGCTATTTTATGGTGGGTTTGTTGGATTTTGTTCAGGGTTGTGGTCTGAATGTTAGTGAATACAGGGGCAGCATATAGGAGGGAGGGAATGAGAAGGGCTTGAGCAAGGGAGAGTCAAGCATTGGTAGTGAGACATTTTTTATTGCAGTATAATAAACTAGATTTCTATACCTTGTTTTTATACCTTGGAGCAGGTGGAGATTGAATATGAGTTTGTCATCAATGATGACTCCCAAGAATTTTGTGTGAGCTTCTGGTTGGATTAAAGTCTTATTAGTGGAAGCTATTTCAAAGGTGGATTTGTGGTGAGTGAGAGATTGGGGCAGAAAGAGTAAGAGTTTGGTCTTTTTGGGGTTAAGGATAAGTAGATTACTGGATAACCACTGTTCTGTGGATAGAAATGCCTGCTGAGTTAGAGTGTGGAGTTTAGAGATATTATCGGAGATAGAGATGAGGTTGAGTCATCAGTATATTGGATGAGGGAGGATTCTTTACAGGATGTATAGAGATCATTGGTAAAGACATTGAACAGGAGAACACCCAAGATGGAACCTTGTGGTATGCCGGTAGGAACAGATATTAATGGAGAGATGGAAGAATGCCATTTGACAGATTGCTACCTGCAGGATAGGTAACTGGAGAACCAGGATTGGGTAGAAGAGAATAGATTTAGGTGTTCAAGTTTAGATAGAAGCAGGGGGTGGGAGACAGTGTCAAAGGCTTTGGAAAGGTCAAGGAAGAGACAGGATATGAGTTTATTGTTATCCAGGGCCTCGGCTATGGTATGTGTGAAGGATAGGAGGGTGGTGGTGGTGCTATGGTTAGGGCAGAAACCATGTTTAGTGTAAGTGAGCAGATTGATCAGGAGGAGATGGTTGAGAAGCTGAGAGTGTATGCATTTCAGGTATCTTAGAGGGGGGGATAGAATGGCTATGGGGTTATAGTTAGAGGGTTCTGTAGAGTTACCACCTTTGTGCAGGGGATTGTTGAAGAAGGTTTTCCAGAGGAAAGGGACAGTGGATTCCTGAATGGATCAATTGATTAGGATAGATACAGGAAAGGCTATGGAATTGGCAGTAATCTTGAGGAAAGTAGGAGGTAGGTTGTCAGTGGAGGGAGAGCAGGGTTTAAGCTTTTGAAGAAGAGATCTAATGTAAGAGGTTGGGACTGAGTGTAAAGAGAATGGAGTATTACTGGGAGGAGGTTTGAAGGGTTAGGCAGAGAAGTAGCGTTAGAGTTGGTAGGCAAGAGTTTTTGCATGGAGTCTATAAAGTGCTTATTGAGGAGTGTAGCTGTTTCCAGTGGTGATGTGTCAGGGTAAGGACAGAGAGTGGACGGGCAACCCAGAGAAAGAATTTTGCTTAGAGTTGACCAAAACTTCCGAGGATTAGTTTTGCTGTTGAGCTGTGCCAAGTTATAGAAGGATCTTTTATCATTTATTTGTTTTTTGTCAAATTCCTAAGATGCCTATAATTGTGGAGTAGAGGAATTTCCTTTGTTTTAGTCCAAGCTTTCCAGGTACTATCTCTCTTGTGTATAAGGGACTTGGTTTCACTTGATAGCCATGGATCATGAATCGATTTTATTCTGATCTTCCTAGAGGGGGCAAGGGAATTAAGGGTATCCAGGAAGATGGTATTGAACATGTTTACTGTATAATTAAGAGGGATTTAGTTGAGGATAGTACATTCTATGCTAGAGAGAATGGAATTAAATTGGGTTGCATTGAAGTTTGATAGTTTACGATAGCCCTTGTAATGATGGGGTTTTGGGGGGTGGGTGGTATATATAAGGACAGAGGTGGGAAGGTGATCACTAAAGCAGTCAGGTGAGGTTGTAGGATTATGGTAATGGTGAGGGGAGTTTGTGAGTATCCAGTCTATAATGGATCTAGAGGATGAGTTTTTATGGAGTCGGGTAAGGGTAGATATTAATTGATGTAAACCATGCAGGTTGATACCCTGTTGTGGAGAGTCAGTTTCAAGTTTTGACCAATCTAGAATAACATCTCCAAAAATGATGGTTTCATAGGGTATATTGTGAGAGAACCAATTAAGCATATTTTCTAAGGTGGACAAATTATTCCCAGGAGGGATGTAAATGGAAGCAATGGCAAATTTTTTTTGAGAATTAAGTGGCAGTTAAGAATCATAAGTTCTGCAGGGTGAAAGTCAGGGGTGGCTGTGGGAAAAGGTGATAGGTTAAGGTTTTTTGAGTGGAGAATGGCTACGCCACTCCCTTTTATTGGGATTCTATCAGACCGATAGATATTGTAGCCTGGTGGGAGAATTTCAGTATTGGAGATTTGTGACTTAAGTCAGGTTTCAGATAAGGAGAGGATGTGAGGAGTTGTATGGGCTATCCAAGAACGGAACTCAGTGATTTTGTTAGTTAGGCTCTGAATATTTAGTGAGTATATTGTCAAGTGCTTGGGTAGGCATGAGTTTGTTGTATGAGGGTAGTTTAGAGTATTTGGGGAGGGAGTGGATAAGGGATCATTTTGAGAGTGGAAGCGACCAGGGTTGTGATGGATGTCCCCAGATATAAGTAAGTTGCTGTTGTGTATAGAGAGAGTGAAGTAATGTAATGAAGAAAGTTGTATAGTTTGGATCTAGGTATGTAGGTACGTGGGGGGATTTGAGGTCTAGGTAGTTTATATAGGCAGGAGGTAGAGAGGTTAAATAGAGCAGGGGAGATATTAAAGAAGGATGTTGTTGAAAGGGTTTCATAATTATTGAGGGTAGGGGAGCATGTAAGTGGATAGTACAGTTGTTTATGATAAATAGTGAGGGCAGAGAGGAGAAGGAGGAGTGTGGTGGTAGTAATAAGTTGCTGGATTTTTGATAGGCATGGTGGGGTAATTAGGCGGGAAGTTGATTGTGGGTGGGTGGTAGGAAGTGATGTAAATTAAGGTATGTGGGAGGGAGTTGTTTGTTATTGGTTGATTAGGTAAGAAGGGGAAGGAGTGGATCTTGTAAAGGAAATTGTAATACGAGTGGGAATGAGGATAGGGTAGGGGAGCGAAGTGAGCTTGAGTGTTAGCGAGGGTGAATGGAGCGGGGCTGCACCACACAGTGTAGGTGAGTGAGGTCAAGAAACAATCAGTGTTTTTAGTTGAAGAGTGTATAGAAGAAAAAACAAGGAGCTACTCAACGAGCAGTAATAAGGAAGGGGGACTGTCCTCTGAAAACACACAGCAAAAGGTAGTTATACAGAGATGTGTTAAGTGGCTATAGAAATGTAAAAAGGCTAGTGACTAAGAAATGGATAGGGACCGGGCTAAGGAAATAATTTGCCACTGTAGATACAATTGCTATGCTTACAGATACAAGTAATATTATAATGACCTTGCTGATAGTTTCACTGGTGGCTTATCCACAGGGAGTTTGCTTCTTGCAGAGTTGTTTCACTGGGTAGCTTAGTAGGTGAGTTGGGGGGGGGGGGGTGTTACACTGTTGGCCCGACATTTTCACATGCACTTGCTGATATTTTCACTGGTAGTCTATCCACAGGAAGTTTGCTTCTTGCAGAGTTGTTTCACTGGGTAGCTTAGTAAGTGAGTGGGGGGAGGGGGTGTTACACTGTTGGCCCGGCATTTTCACATGCAAGGTTTGGTACATTTGCAACAGGTCAGCAGGACAGGGAAAGTGTATTTGTTTAGTTTCATCAGGGATAGCAGGCAAAGATGTCAGCAGAGGATTATCACAAGCCAACAAAAAAAGCAGTTGGCCAAGGTGTTCGAAACCAAAGGACTGGTGTATGCGAACCTGACTAAAGAAGAAATAATTTCAGAGTTAGTCACAAATCAGACCAGCAATGAGGAGGATAACTAGTCTGGTGATGGGAATTTGCAGCCCTCAGAAACAGGGCAGTTCACCTATTCCTCAGAGGACTTAAAAATCCATCCGGAGTTAAAGAGCCTTGAACTGGAGGCCAAACATTTGGAATTAGAATCAACAGAGAGACTGTGGTGTTTAGAGGCTGAAGAAAATGAGAAGCCGCATCAACATGAGAAAGCGATGCTGACTCTTCACCTGGGTCATGGAGGTAATGGGGAAGGGAATAACCAAATCCCAGAAGCAATAAAGGTCAGAAAATTTCTTCCACAGTCTACAGAAGGTGATAGTTTTGATAATGTTATTCATATATTTGAAAGATTATGCAAATAGTATAATGTTGACCAAAGGCTCTGGGTATGGTTCCTGACGCCTTACAACATGGTAAAAATGTAACTTTTGTTTCTAAATTGTCTGATACTGATTGCTTAAACTATGAAAAAGCCATGAAATGTTTACTTGAATGCTTTAAGTTAATACCCAAAGATTACAGAAAAATGTTTTGTGAGCATAGATACAAGTCAGATGAAAGTGTGTGTGATTATATTGCTGAGTTAAGCACTTATTATCATAGATGGATGAGTGGGTGACAAATCACCACTTTTGAAGGGCTGCCAGACCTTATACTGAGGGAACAAGCCCTTAGCTCTTTGCCTGAGGACATGAGAATCTGGTTGGCAGACCAGAAATCTAACTCTGTAGATGAGATGGGGAAGAAAGGGGATCTTTACTTAGCAAGCAGGGCATCACTGCACAAGAATGGGGATACCCAGTGCTGTATATGGATATAAGGAACCCATGGTGGGCAGCCTAAACCTCCTGGACAGAATCCACCAGTAACAGGGGAAGCCACTGATTCAGCTACACTGCCAGGATCAAGGGTTAAATGTTTTAAATGTAACCGGTGGGGCCATCATGGACCTAATTAACAAGGATATAAGGAATCTCCAAACTCTAGATCCCACCCCATTTGGTTTTGTGAAAGGTAGATCATGCCTGCTCAACCTGGTTGACTTCTTTGAGTCAGTCAGCAGAGCTGTGGATGAGGGCAAGGCAGTTCATGCAGCCTACCTCGATCTGGCCAAGGCCTTTAATACCATTCCCCACTCAGGAATTATTGATAAACTCACCAAACTAGGCATCAACCCATATATCACTAGGTGGGTTGCAAACTGGCTCACAGAACCCACAGTGTGAAAGCAGAGGACTCCAAGTCAGACTGCTGAACAGTCATGATTGGAGTCCCACAGGGATCTGTCCTGAGTCTTCTCCTGTTTGGCATATACTACTCAGAAGTCCAGGGCAACACAGAGGGACTCTGGCTGACCAAATTCGCAGATGACTGCAAGCTGGGAGACATTATTAACTCCCCAAGTGATGTAGATATCCTACAGAAAGGCCTCACTGAGACCAGTGACTGGTGTCAAAACCATGGCCTTAAGTTTAATGCCAAAAAATGCATTGTCATCCCCTTTGGGAAAAACTCAGTTCCCACTAATTACTACATTGATGGGAGCCCACTGAACACTGAAGGTGTTATAAGAGATCTGGGGACACAGGTTGACAGCAACCTCTCCTTCAACCACCACATTTCCACTGTGGTCAGAAAGTCCTTCTGTGTGGCACATCTCATTACCAAGGTTTTTAAATCCAGGAAGAAAAAGGTCATCATCTCTCTCTCTCTCTACTCTTCCCTCATTAGGCCAATCATCAAGTATAATGCCCCATTTTGCATGTAGTTCACTAGACACATGCAACAGCTGGAAAGGCCACAAATGTACCTCATGAAGAGGATCCTAGGCCTTAAACACTTGTCCTACTTGGACAGATTCAGAACACTCCAGCTGTCCTCTGTCTCATATTGTCTTTTAAGAGGCTGTCTCTGCTTGACTTACAAAGCCATGTCTGACCCAGCTGTGTTAGAAATGCTACTTCTAAAGAAATCCCAATCCCTCCACACCACATGCTCCAGAGACCTCAACTGCATTACCACAATCAACAGAACATGCTGGAGGGACAGGTTTATAACCCAGAGACTGCCCATGCTCTGGAATAGACTTCCCCATGCATGTCAAGCAGAGGACCTCACTGGCCTCTTCAAGTGAAATCTTGAAGACAGGCATGTGGGTCTAGTAGCCTGGAGGAGGCCCAGACAAGCACTACACTTGAAGCCAAAGTTGTTGCTGTGGCTATTTCAGGGAGGGAGCTACCATGTAGCAGTCATCCTGAAGGTGAGCCACAGGTGTGGAAGGTACTGATGTTCCCTTGGACAGAGTGACTGCAAGGTCAGAGGTGAGTGGTTGTACCCAGGTTGACAGTGAGGCACTGCTGTCAGAGGATGCCAGACTTCCTGTGGAAAGGGAGCTGGAAAAGTAGCAAAAGTAGAGCTGAGACAGTGTCAGCTCTCAGACCCTACACTAAGAGGCTTGAGGGTGGTAGCTAGGGAAGCACCTGATTCTCAAGGAAAAGGGGAGTCTGTATACTGGAACAAAGGGTTACTGTATGGAGAGTAGACCTCTGAGGGAGGGCTAGAGAGTGAGGTAGTACAGCAGTTGGCAGTGCCCAAAGCCTAGTCTCTGGCATTTCTATCCATAGCCCATGACATTCCTTTTACAGGTTATGTGGGCATTAAGCACACCAAGAGACACATTATGCAGAACTTTTATTGGCCTGGGATTGGAAGGGATGTAACAAGGTACTGCAGGACCTATGAGTAGTGCCAAAAAGGAGGCAAGTGAGGAGACAAGGTCAAAGCTCCTTTGATGCCTTTACCTATGATTGAGGAGCCATTTCAGAGGGTAGCTATGGATATTGTGGGACTTCTGAGTACCCTAAGCTCCACAGGGAAGAAGTATATCCTGGTAGTAGTAGATTATGCTACTGTAGGACCTAACCCTACAGCTGTACTAGTGCTTAGTCTCACTGAGGACCTGGACGGAGACAGGTAGACCGACAGATCCAGGCTCCAGACTGAGTGTGTTCCCTGTGTGCACTTAAGGAAAATTGTACGTGATGCAGAGAGGTCTGCATCTGGAAATACTGTGCATCCATTTGTTTTCCAAGTAAATGTCCCTCTCCAGTGTCAGTGGTGAGGATTCTCCATCCTTGATTACTGGCCCAGCATGAGGACATCACAATGATGATGCTGTTCAGCAAAGACTAATTTCTAGTTTGTATTTTTCCAACTTTTTGCATATACTTTCCTCCACTAGAAGCACAATGGCATTCCATACCCCAAGAGTCAGTTTCCATTAGAGAGATGAGCCAGTTATGATCTTTTCACTACTCCCCCACACAAATATTTAACCAGCATAGTGCTTGACCCATATCCCTTGCCTTGTAGGTTGAGGGACCCCACATGACAGACATATGCAGCTATTTTGTGCTGAACTGAATTTCTGCTTCACGAGCCATCCAGCCTTCAATTACTTAAGTGTGTTTAATTCCTTGACCTGTCTCTAAAGGTGTTTAATGGAATCATTTCCCTAGTAGATGATTTCTGATTCCTTAAATCAATCATCAAAGCTGTGAAATTGATTTCTTTATCACTGACCTTTCTCTTAAATCATTTTGGTATGGCTGACCCTACTAGAATCCAAAAATTTAGAAAGCATAACTTAGGACCAAGGACACACAAGCCTTTCTATCATGACAATCTAATGATATGAGGGACAGTTCCAACCAAAACAGCTCTTACTATCAAATGAAGAAAACATGTTCTTTTACCAAGAGTCACATTCTCATCAGGGACTTCAAATAACATGGCTCTATATATCACAGGGGCACACAGGCCTGCCCACTATGACAGAGTCACACTCATAGGCAGCTTCCAGTCTTATTTGATTAATGTTTTCTTCTGATAATGCAAAATACAATGGACATACATTTTGCTTTCTTTATATTTACTTATGTAAATCTAAGTTATCCAGCTGGAAACCCGGTTGTGATAATGGTGTTCAGGTGTTCTGGTAATATCCATCAGGATGTAATTAGTTCCTGCTAATGCAGTCAGCAGTACTGAAGCACCGATCACCAGAAGCTGGTAAAAAGAATATAATCGTCAGTACTATTTATAATACGTGGAAGCCAGCCCATTGGATTTTAACATTATTGCCCGTCAGGACAGCCACAGCGACGACAGATCTCTTTAACAAGTACATAACACCTTGTTATAAAATCACCATTGGTACAAACGTAGTGAGCATTCTGTTAGTAAAGAAGTTGCCATGCCTAACATTTTCAGTGGGTTATGTACAACCAGAGTAAAACACATTCCTGTGTGTCTAAGTTTCCCCTGTGTCTGACAAGTGTAATGTTAAAACAGTGGGTTTTATACGTAACTAAATTCTACTAATGTTGCCAGAAGCAAAATAAATTGTAAGAGTATGTAAAGTACTGCAGACTTTAAACCAAACGATTACAGATATCTGTGTCCTTCAAGTGATGTTACCGTGATTAATAACTTCACATCCATGCAATGTATATGATCTAAAGTAAATCAATTTGCATAAAAAATGCAGGGATAGTTATTATTGTTATTATTATCATCATTGGTGTTTGCTATATGCTTTGATTAAGTCTGAATGTTGTACAACATCTCAGTAGGTCAGGGGGCAGAACATTCACCCATAATTTGCTTACACACGTCACACAAATTAACAGTACAAACTGTGCACTGCTAGGGCTTCTCTACAGTGCCAGTTGTCATTAACAGTATAACTATTTTTTAATCATGCCACGAGATTTATTTATTTATTTATTGCTTGTTTGTTTGCTGTTAACTAGATAGGTAGACTAGTCCAGGAATTCTTTTCATCAATGGTATAACCCAACAATGCAAAAATAACTTGCATTACAAATGCTGTATGTATAAGTAAAAGTAAAATATCAGTAAAATAATGTAGAGGGGGACTGTGGACATTTTTTTTATCAAAAGTGAACTACAAGCGCTATCCTCTATGATGAAAGCAGTTACATTTATAAACTTTTTTTAACTCAACATTGCTGTTGATTGTTGTTAGTTTGTATTAGACTGTTCCTTGCAGAGGGTGGAAGGTAAGACATAAGAGAATGTTAATTATCTAGCATGCACTTCCGGGGTAAATTATATTATACCTGAATTTATCTGTCTGTGAGACAAGACCTATATCATTAATGTTATATTAGCAATGGCTTTTCTTTGCAAAGTACAAAAAAGTAACCATAGTAGGACATGCTAAATGAGGAACACAAAGTAATCATTTGCTGTTTGAAATGGTCTATTAGGCAATCAGCTATTCCCAAGCATTTCAAAAGAAAGTTCCTTAGTAAAGGAGAAGTAGCTCTTCTAATTATTGTACTGAAATGAGTTACCCTTTCTCCTATTGAGATCACATTCAGTATGACTCGGAGTGCCAGGACTTATGTTGTTTCCTTATATTTCTGACATCAATTCACTGCAGCTGTGTTCCAGCTTATTAGCTAGTCATCTGCTAAATATCAGTCAGGATAAGCTAATCTACTAACTGATTGGTTCTCGATGGATGAGGATTCCCAATCACTGCTCTCCACAGGAAATCATTGCTGTTGCACTTTCTATGTACTCACCAGTGGTGATAGCACAGTACGTGTTTTTTTCACTTTTGCCTGGGTTTGTCTGACGAAGGAGCAGGTATTTGTAAGTAGTAGATGTGTGGGGGTGAAGTTAGTGACATGGAATTGAAGGCAGCTTTGGCCTTTAAAAAATTTTTTTTTTCTTTCATGTTTATATCAGATTGAAGCTTCAGCCATTTTTGTCTAGTTGAAACTTTGAACCCCAGAAAAATGTAGCAAACGTATATCCATTTGTAATAGACCACACTATATGGAAGTAGTTTCAAGTTTGTTCTCCACTGCACTGACATTAACAGGGACACTGCCATAAAAGCTATCCTGATTGTAGCTGTAGATGTTTATTTTCACTTAATGTAATTGCATGCCAGCATGAACTTCGGCCTAATAAATAGTCTAATGACTGCTGCAGTATAGGTCAGATAAAGGGGGGCCAATTTTTCATCCCATTCATGTCTTTGACCCTGCTTTTGAACACACATACAACAAAAAATGAATGTGGAAATGAAGACTGAATGGGCACTGATCGTGTCTGTCACATTTTCAGATTCTGAGGGAAATTGTTTGCGTACCACAAATGAGAGTTATATCTCAGTGTTTGAGACAGAATTTTTTTTTAGTGCTCCTCTAGTGATGTAGAAAGATAAATCTCTGATTATGGTCCAGCCGACCCAGGATTGATTAGTGGTTTGGGTGACTGCCAGAGTGGAAGGGATGACCGTGCCCATCCCAGGCGGGAGATGCTTGTTGATGTGTTCCCTAAACAGACTAAGTCCAGGGTGGGGATTGGAGAGTAGCTAGCAGACCCTTTGTAGACACTGGTAAGTAGGGGCTGGGCTAGTAACAATGAGGTCTGAGGGGCGAAAAATACAACTTATAGTTCCTGAAGTAGGAACAACTGAAATGATCATACCGTGTACAATAACACTGTATTTGTTTATCTCATTTCTATTTTATATAGGATTTTTGCCTATCAGAATTAATTTTCTACAGCCAAATGTGGTTTCTCCTTGATGTAAATATTGTAGACCAATTCTTTTTCTTCTTAGTCCAGTTTATAATATTTCTTAGGAAAAGTTTATATGACATTTCTGGATAGATGGTATCCCTGAAAAATCCAAAGCATACCTCTCAACCTCTTAGAGTAAGATATCTGGACAGAGCCATACATAATGGGAGGACAAAGGCCCAAAATAGGGACAGTTTTTAAATATTGTCTTACAAATTTCAAAAGCTGATAAAACAACAGGTTTTGCATAAACATGACATTTCTGAAGGTTATAAAGTCTGAAACTTAAATGTCTGTCATTACTTCCTAACTTCAATCCTCAGTGATTTGCTAATGAATTGCCAGAAAACCAAGGTTTTGAGAAATAGACCAAAAATATGAGGCAAAAATCTGGACACACTGTGAAAATCTGGACAGCTGAGAAGGTGGTGTTTTGCATAATGACTTTCAGCAAGACATAAGATGATTAAGTTAAAGGATTTATGCAGATTGCTTAGTAAGGGTGAACAGCTTATTGTCAATAAATACAAATCCTTTTAATGGGCAGGACTTTACAGTCTAAACTGAAAAAACATTAGGGGAAATACCACACCAGCTATAGTTCTTGCACACCTTTTGAGAAATCCCTCTACTTGATTGTGAGGGTTGTAAATTTTATGAGCATAACATGTACTGAGGTAAATACTTTAGACATAATGCAATATTAATATATTGCATAGAAAAATGACAATAAGCACACTATTTACTGGCAGTGGTAGTAAACACACACACACACACACACACACATTTTACATCTGTGTAGTCTCATATTGCAGCTTCCAACTCCCACACCTTGCCTATGAGATTAACAAGGAGGGAGATGATAACCCCTGTTACTTTTACGACTGTTCTCCTAGATCCTCACTTTAGTCATTTTGCTGTACCACCTAAAGCCTGCAACTTAACATAACAGCCTTTTTTTTTTTTTTTAAATCTGTGCTATCAGCTTTTACTTTAAGTAGATTCCATAGCATCAAATAAGTACTGTTTCTTATAGGTTCATGGGTTCATAGGTGTGTACTAGGCTAATAGCCCTGGAGCCTTTACAAGCCTAGCCCATAGGATTAGTCTGGCATCGTGCCACCCAACCTTAGTTCCCAGTGCCTCTGTCGAGTAAAGCCACTGGAGTGATCCCTGAGGTGAATTTTCTATCTCCCATCCACTCATCAAGATTTCTTTTGAAGAGGGCCAGTGAGGTGCTCTGCTTGACATGTATGGGAAGTCTGTTTCATAGCATGGGCAGTCTCTGGGTTATGAACTTGTCCCTCCAGTATGTTCTGTTAATTGTGGTAATGAGGTAGAGGTCTCTGGAGCATGTGGTGCAGAGGGATTGGGATTTCTTTAGATGTAGTATTTCTAACAAAGCTGGGTCAGACACGTCTTTGTAAGTCAAGCAGAGCTAAGTAGGTGATATGAGACAGAGAATAGTTGGAGTTCTTTGAGTCTGTCCATATAGGACAAATGTTTAAGGCCTTGTATCCTCTTTGTAAGATTCTTTTGTAGCCTCTCCAGTTGTTGCAGGTGTTTAGTGAGGTACATGCCAAATGGGGCATTGTACTCAATGATTGGCCTAATGGGGTAAGCGTAGAGGGAGACAATGACCTCTTTCTTCCTGGATGAAAAACTCTTAGTAATGAGATGTGCCACATAGAAGGACTTTCTGACCACGATGGCAATGTGGTGGTCAAAAGAGAGGTTGCTTTCAAACTGTGTTCCCAGATCTCTTATAACACCATCTGTATTCAGTGGACTACCATTGATGTGGTACTTCATGGAAACCGGGTTTTTCCCAAAGGGGATGATGACACATTTTTTAACATTGAGCTTAAGGCTATGGTTCTGACACCAGCCGTTGGTCTCAGTGAGGCCTTTCTGTAGGATGTCAACATCACATGGGGAGTTAATAATAGCTCTCAACTTGCAATGATCTGCTAACTTTGTCAGCCAGATTCCCTTTGTGTTGGCCTGGACTTTAGAGAAGTAGATACCAAACAGGAGAGGACCCAGGACTGAACCCTGTGGGACTCCACTTCTGACTGGTCAGCAGTCTGACTTGGAGTCAGCTACTTTTACACTGTGGGTTCTTCTTGTGAGCCATTTTGCAACCCACATAGTGATATAGGGGTTTATACCTAGCTTAGTGAGTTTTTCTATGATTCCTGAGTGTGGAATGGGATCAAAGGCCTTGGCAAGATCGAGGTAGGCTGTATGAACCACCTTGCCTTCATCCAGAGCTCTGGTGACTGACTCAAAGAAGATGAACAAGTTGAGCAGGCATGATTTACTCTTCACAAAACCAAACTGCCTGGCATCCAGAGTTTGGAGATTCTTTATATCCTTGTTTATTAGGTCCATGAAGATGTGTTCCATAGCTTTGCATATCAGACTCATCAGGCTAATGCGGTGATAGTTCCCAGGGTCTGTAGTGTCTTCTATTTTGTGGAGAGGGGTGACTGAAGTGGTGTGCCATTTGGTAGGGACAAAGCCTGAGGTGAAGCTGTGATTGAACAGGGGATACAGGTGAGGTGCCAGTTCACTCTGTAGTTCATGTAGAATACAGCCAGGGATATTGTCAGGTCCCATAGAAGCTGTATTCTTGGCCTTGGACAGTGTTGTTTTAAGCTGTGCAGCTGTAATACTGGGTGCCTGGCAATCTACTGGTATTGTGACTGGTCCTTTGGGAGTGGAGAGAGGGGGGGGGTAAATTTCGCACTGAATCTGTCAGCCAGTGTATTGGCAAGATCTGTTGGTTTGGTATAGGAGGTACCATTGTGCAGTAGCTCAGAGAAAATCTGGGTATTGCCATGGAGATTCTTTACATAACTATAAAAGGCCTTGTGGTTGTCTTTACTATGTGCTACAATTCTGTTTTCATAGCTAGCTTTAGAGGATTTTATGAGGGATCTCAATTTTTTGTTGATGCTGATAAGGGAGTTTTTCCAGTCTTGGGACTTCACCTTATTCCGCATCAGTTTTCTCCTTCTGTTGTAGAGTTTATTTATGGCAGGAGACCATCAGAATGGCTTCCATTTTTTGGAGAAGAGCATTTTGGTTCTATTGGGTATGGAAAGATCCATGCATTTGTGTACGTGTTCATACAGTGCATTAATGTATGATTCGGTGGTTATGCAACTATTCTCCGTTTGCATAGGGACTGTGAAGTTAGCCACCTCTATTTTTAGGAACCCAAAGTTAGCTTTGGAGAAGTTTTTCATAGTGGTTAACTTTGTGGGGGGGGGGGTATGTGGATTTCCAAGATGATTAGTTTGTAGTCGGACCTAACCAGGGAGGAGTTGACTATTGGTCTAGAGCAACAGGCACTCATGTTAGTAATGACCAGATCAAGGATGTTGCTACATCCAGTTGGAGTAAGAACAAGCTGGTCCAGGGCACTGGAAATAATTAATTCCAGGAAACATTGGTCAAGTGTATTGGTACATGAGTAGTTTTCTCAGTTAATGTAAGGGTAGTTGAAGTCGCCCAGTATGACAGTGTTAGGTTGGACCCTAATATTCTCCAGGGTGCTTAAGAACATGGAATGTGAGTCTTGGGACATGGTTGGAGACTTACAGCAAGCTACGACCTGAATCACTGTCTTACCCAATGTTAGCTGCACCTGAAGTATATCAGATGCATTATGTTGGGCTACCAGTCTAGAGGTGTGCTCATCCTTTATGAATTTGGAAACACCACCACCTTTGGAGCTTTGGTCTAAGTTCTGGGGCCAAAGATATCTTCACTGATATCTTTTCTTGCTTGCTTAGAATCATAAATTTAAAACATATGGCCAACTGACATACGAAGATAAACCCATGATCTGCTTAGCTACCCCACCATCTTGTTATGGGCATGATTCATTCGGTCCCTTCATGCACTCTGTCTGATTAAGTCATTTAACCATACTCCTGTTCCTGGTTGCTTTTGAAAAGATCTGCTTGTGCACAATTGGATCAAACTGGTTACAAATAGATAATTAAACAAACAAGCAACAAAAAAACTTTCACAAGCTCCTGCTAAAGGTGTGTGCTGCATTCAGGTCCCTGCTGTATGACCAGAGGTTTGCTGAACAACCTTCAGTATGTAATATTTCAGACTATTGTTTTGTTTCTCCAACCCATCCCAGCAAATTGTCCTCATTTTTTTTGCATTGCACTGCCTACTATTCCATTCCCATTTAGGCCAACAGTTTTCTTATCCATCCTTAATCTCTACTAAAGATCCAGTGTACAAAGTGTGCATGTGTGCCCTTCCCCCAGGATAGGTATGCCATACCTTAAAAACATGAACAAATAATCAAACCAGGGATACCCTAGCCATTGTTAGAACTTTATTGCTCCCTCTATGCCACTTTTCAGCTGCCAGCAAACAAAACTTTATGCTTGACACATGAAACCTTCTCTGTAGCCTGACTCTTTCTCTATTGACTATACCTGTTGGAAATATTCCACACAAACACCCACTTTGTAATGTCCACATTCTCTTTGTGCACATGCTGTCTATTTCTTCGTTCTGATGTTTACACTTCCCTTGAGCTCTGCTCCTGGAACGACCTCTGGTTCTCATATCCATTGTCTTTGTCAGTAGGGGTAGAGAAAAGAATGGCTTTGCCAAAGTCATATTGGTTTTCTGCCTGAAAACAGGCGTCTGCAAATTCTCTGTTGGCTTAGAGCTAGTGGCCACAAAACCACTTCTAATGTCCAAAGTCCCATCCATGTTATTGGGAGGTATAGCATAAACAGTGGTGCTGCTGGTTGTTGAATTATGTGCTGCTGGATTATGTACATCACCAGTCTCACCATTAACATTATTTGTATGGGATTCAATGGATTGTTGGTGCTGTTTATCACCAGGTTGTGTTTTTTGTCCTGTGTCAGGGCTACACGGCCATGTGAACACATTATCATGTCTAAAGTCAAATAAATCTGTAGCCAGTTTCCTTCTCTTATTACTCATTTACTTGCATTCATAAGTGCTGATATTATTTATGTATTTATTTATTTATTTACATTTGTTGACCAGGAATGTCCGACTGGACGCAGGTCCATTTTCAGGGGAGGCCCGGAGAGAAAACTCCACAAATTAAAATATTACAGACATAGTTACAGATGAAGAATTCTAGCAATTCAAATATTACAAACATAGTTACAGATGAAGAACATAGTACATTCAGTAGATAACTAGCATCAGTTCTATCCACGAAATCATAGCAGATATTTACAGTTGCTACAATAAGAAGTTACTGCCATATAATAAGTAGATAGGCATGGAAGTATCAGAGTTTGCTGTAATCAAAGGTAGTTTGTGGAGTGGAAGAGAGGTAGAGGGTAGATGGAGTGGGAGAAGTTAGAGGGGAGAGTTAGAAGGGCATAGTCAGCATGATCAACATTGTCTCCAGGCAGCAGTTCATATAGCTGTAATTGTTGTTTCTCAATAGAAGTACTAAGTTCACATTCTCTAGGTTCAAAGTACTTAATCAGCAGTCTCAGATAATTAAAACTTGTATCAAGATTAATTTATTGTCATTGTGCTAGTAAATCTGGATATTGTGTGCCATAAGCAGGCATATTTAGCACCCACAACCCCCTAGGAATAATTTTCAATTCTAGGCAGGCCTGAAAATGAAATCTCTGTAGCTGTATACATTTTAAACTGAACAAATCATTCTCCAAATGTCTCAGCTTCTCATAAAAAAGCTTCTGCTCACCTCCAGCATCATCATTCTTGATAACTCCCATCTGTATATTTAGCAGGAATAGTGGGTTACTATCCATTTTTAGAAACTTCACCAACCTTTCATTAGTTGAACTCATTAACCATCTCTGTGGGTTACAGTCAAGCTCTTAATTCTCAGTGTAACCTTTAGCCATGCTCCAATCGGCCTAATCAAACAGGAAACTGCAAAACAAGCAAAGAAAGCCCAAAGAATTAACCGTGTGGTGTGAAATAAACACACAAATGTCTCTGTACCCAGCTTGGTAGATACAGGCATCCTTAGATAATGTAGCAATTGTCTCATATTCAGTTAGCCATTTAATCATTTTAGAACCAAACACATTATTTGAAAGATGCACACACACACACACACACACACGCACACACACACACACACACACACACACACACACACACACACACACACACACACACGACTGAGTAAATATCTACATAGTACAACCTCATTTTTGGAGTTTACTATGAAGTCATCACTGTGTGAGATTGACTTTCTTGACATAAATGTTTTTAAGACTCAGTATAACAAGCTTTCAACTAGTCTGTTTAGAAAGGTATGTTATTGTCATGCACATATATTCCAAAATGTTAGTAAGGGGCAAGCGATGAGGGCATCATGACTCCAGGTTGATGATATTGATTTCGAGAATAGTATGTGTGCTCTATGCAGTGACTTCATGAAGAGGGGATACAAAATTGAAGAAATAGAGAAGGGTATTAAGGATGCCATTATGCTAAGGAATGATAGGGCTAAGCCTTCATTTGCTATACCAGTAAAAGGTAATGTTAGGAGGGGTTCACTTTATAATCCCGAAATCCTGAAATACCAAATTTCAGAATCTCAAGATCATAAAGCCAAAACCTTAAAATCCCCAAACTCCAGAAGCGCAAATTTCAAAATTGCAAATCCTACACTAACCATACACCACACACATATACATAGACACACCTTCCCCCCACACACAAACCTACACTACATACAAGCAGAGGGCCACCCCCCCTGCATCCCCCATGTGGGGGGCTGTGCCTAACTCCAAGGTCGCACTACACAGACAAATACACAAAAACAACATCATACAAGCTACATTCCCCTCGCACAACCACATCACAGTAACAAAACACACTGACACACCCTAAAGCCCCTAACCAAGACCATTACACATAAATACTTACCTAAACTTCCAGCTATCCATTCACAAACCGCAACACCAGACGTGCTACTTCAACATCTCTGGACTTCTGGATTTTGAAATTCGCACTTCTGTGGTTTTGGAATTTTGAGCTTTCGGCTTTATAATCTTGGGATTCTGAAATTCAATATTTCAGAATTTTGGGATTATAAAGTCAGCAGCACAGTGAGAATCCTACTCATTTTCAGCAGTAATATAAATGCACGTAGGAACATCATTTCTAAAAACTGGCATATTTTACTTGCAGATCCCTCTATATCTGAGATGGTTGGGGGATGCCCTATTTTTTTATTACAAGAATAAGAAGAATATCAAAAGGCTACTTTGTTACCCAAAAAGGAACCAACATAGGCATTTTGGTTAAGGTGCCCATAGATGTGGAAAGTGTAATTTTCCTGATTTTCTAAGTATTGATGGAAAATTTTTTTCATCCTGATATGGGTCCGGAGTTTCATTTTTTTGCTTCAGCTGATTGCAATGCCATCAATGTGGTGTACCTCACTTTTTTGAGGTTTGCTCCTCATTTTATGTTGGCAAAACAAAGCACAAGTTTAAAGAAAGGGTCAAAGACCATCTTTATTGTATATATAAGGGGAATATGTTTACTGCCTTACCAAAGCATGTTAATACATTTGGAGCTAACCATACTTTTAAGTTTATAGCTATAGATGTGGTGGAGACTGACATTAGAATGGGGGATGTAGAAAATGAGAATGAATTAAGGGAGATTGGATGGATAATTTCACTGCAGTCTCATAAGGCCATGGATTAATTGAACATATCCCTCTACGCCTGGTTTTAAAATCTAGAGGTTTGAGGAAGGAGTGATTTTTGGCAAACTTATATGATGCTTTTATTTTCTTTTATATATTTTCCAAACAGAAAAAATGCAGTTATAGGCGCTGTTCTCCAGTAACAATAAAGGTTTTCCTCTTAATAAAACGTGGAAACTCAGTTTCAATAAATTTAAGGTCCAAGTCCAACAGACCACTAGGTAAAACGTTTCAAGACACCAATTTATTTGGCAAAAAAAAACAGATTAAGCGCTTTCATCTCCCATATGGAGACTTCATCAGAATCTGTTACACATACAAATCTTCAGTTTAAATGCATCTAAGTAAAACACACTTAATTAATCTTGACTTCTAATAGGTTGGCCATTAATTGACACTAACTGTTTTTTTTGTCAAATAAATTGGTGTCTTGAAACGTTTTACCTAGTGGTCTGTTGGACTTGGACCTTGAATTTATTGAAACTGAGTTTCCACATTTTATTAAGAGGATAACCTTTATTGTTACTGGAGAACAACGCCTATAACTGCATTTTTTCTTTTATATATTTCTTAGAAGTATGTTTTTTATTTCCTGTTTCATAGAAATCAAGTGCCTGTATCTTTAAATATGTGATTCCTATCATTGGTTATTTATGTAACAGGTAGTGATGTAATCCTATTTAAATGTGGATATTTCATGTTCTCACTGTTGGCCTCAAGAAACTATTTTATATAGTGAAAGCACTTACAAGTTTTACTATTAAATACATTCATTTTTACATCATGGTTGTTTTACATGGTTGTGTTTCTGTGTGTGTGTGTGTGTGTGTGTGTGTGTGTGTGTGTGTGTGTGTGTGTGTGTGTGTGTGTGTGTGTGTGAGTGTGTGTATGTGCGTGTGTGCGAGTGTGTGCGTGCATGCGTGCGTGTGTGTGTGCGTGTGTGCGTGTGTGCGTGTGTGTGTGTGTGTGTGTGTGTGTGCGTTATAAAGATGGCGTAGCATTGCACTCCTATGAACTATTCGAACTACAGATTTTCGAATAGTTCATATGTGTGCCGGCCACGTAATCAAATGGAATATTTGCGAATGGTCTGTGCATTCGCAAATATAACATTCGATTATGTACAGGGATCGCGGTACAGTGCGGTAAGGGAAATACATCCCTTTCCTCACTGTACTGCAATCTCAGAGTTGTAATATATAGTTAGCGGGGGTGCAGGGGGGCTTGCCCCCCTGCATAAATGGGATGGTAGGTTTCCTAGTTAGGGAGTTACAGAAAGGGTGGGATTGCTGTTAAGTGCCAAAAATGTCGTGTTCGACATTTTCAGCATTAACAGCTGTTTTTAGACATTAGGGCCATTAGTTGATGTGTACTTTAGGCAAAACACTTCGCTCATAAGTACCTGTTTTTTTTACTTTCAAGATTTTAATAGTAAACCTATATATATATATATATATATATATATATATATATATATATATATATATATATATATACACACATTTTAAATAGTATAGGTTTAGGAGACACAAAGTTCATATAAGAAGGGGAGTGCAAAAGCTGTTTTTGTACACCAATCAGAACACTGTTCTACTTGAATAGGCCATTCATGGTTTTTAATGCCTCACAGTTTATGCATACTCCTGTAGTTCAGACTACCTTGGACATTTAAAGAGGACATCCTGTTTCAGTCTTTTACACAGATATCAAAATGTTAAGGTATTATTGTTTTTACCAACTATTTTTATGTAGAAGTAATAGAAATGACACTGCCAGAAGATACAAGATAATAATCTGTTTGCTGTTCTGCTTCAGTTAACAAGTTACACATTGATTTCATTTAACTTGTGAGGCAGCTCATGTGATGCAGTTCAGATTCAATCCTTTATGCTCAGTGAACAAGCCTGTGCGGTGGAGTACACATGCTTGATTGGCAATGAGAACACAAAACAATAATTGAGATAAGTGACTGCATGATGCAAGGGAATCCATTGTGATGATACCGGTTATGCAATTTTGTGTTTTGAAAAATAAATTCCATTCCATCTGTTCTTCTTGAGTGGTCTGTTTGTGACCTACTTTTGTAATTATTTATTCCCTACTCAAAAAACAGACTGAAGGAAAACTCATTAAGTGCCTTAAATTAATCCTCCCTCTAATCATATAATAAGACATTTTTAAGATAGTCTGTTTCACAGTTGTCTTCATGGAATATACTTGAGCAGCGGTACTTACCTTTTCTTTTTGTTTATTTAATAAGTAGGCAAGTTCACAACTCTGCATTTCTGAGGTAGAACAAGAGTACTGGCTGGTTAGTGAGTGCAACTCGCTTACATTCAAAAATGAGATTAGCAGATAATAGAAGGAATTCATCTGCTGATTACAGATGACATTTGTTAGCAGCTTATGGCCTTAACAGTGTCTGTCACCCTACAAGTCACCACATTTTGAGCTGTGTGACAGCAATAAATAATTGAAGCCTTAATCATAATTCCCTGCAAGAATTATTCGGTGTATGGTAATGTTCATCCTAGATGGTGGAGTCTGAGTGGAAGAAAGGCTAGCCTTTCATTTTCAACAGACCATGATATCAATGGAAATCTGATGAACCTCATTTTCTTTATTAACATAAATCTCTGAAATTCCCCCATTTTTTAATGTGCCTTACGAAGGCCAGATTACTGTCTACATATGTTTCCAGATCCCTTACTACCAGATCAGCACTTAGGGGTGTTTTATTAATGGAATAACAGACTTGTGTGAATGTGTTTCCTAGAGGGCACTATAATGCACTTCTTGGCATTGAGTTTTAAACCATGGCTTTGGCACCAGTCATTTGTCTGTATTAGACCTTCTTGCAGGATGATAGTATAATGGAGGAATGTATGATAGCTCCCAATTTACAGTCATATGTGAACTTGGTGAATCAGAGGTCCTTGACATTAGCTTTGAATTCCAAGAAGTATATGCCAAAAAGGAGCAGGCACAGCATGGATCCCTGAGGTATGCTGCTGGTAACCAATCTCTTTGTGGAAGTTGTCTTGTCCTATCTGTGAGCCAGTTATCAATTCAATGTGCTGTTTTGCTAATAATGAGTCACTGAAACTTTAATTCATGACTTCTGCAAATCAAATCTGCCTGCCCATGGAGCAGACTTTATTAAAAAATCATAAGTATTGTCTATCAAAGGCTCATCATGAGTGGCTTCTTAAGATTACAGTCAGACCTCACAGAGTTGGTGTTCTCCTAGTGCTCCATGTATCATGGTGGCTGAGGTACCACTACACACATAGACACACACACACACACACACACACACACACACACACACACACACACACACACACACACACACGCACACACACACACACACACACACACACACACACACACACACACACACACACACACACACACACACACACACACACACACACACACACACACACACACATGTCCACTTATCAACAAACTCTGGCCACAGTCCATCACAGTCACAAAAACACTCACACATTCACCCATATGCATGCATCAACTCAGAAACACACACACACACGCACACACACACACACACACACACACACACACACACACACACACACACACACACACACACACACACACTCACAAAGTTGCACATGCATCCAGACTCTCGATTCTCTACATAAGGCCCTTAGTGCAACCACCACACACACATATGCAGACCTATTCATGCAACTTTATTCATGTACACACATGCACACAGTAATACATTCCCACTTAATAATTTTTACTTAACCTACTTGCACTGTACTTGCTTTTCCAGCAGTGAATGGGTTACCACTGTCTGTCTGTGAAATTTGACATTGCTGAGCAATGCTCTGTATTACTCCTCAGAGTACATCAGGAGACACTGGCATTTCCAGTGGAAGAGTATATGGCTAATTAGCATTAGCTGCTCCCCAGATTGCCATGCTACCATGTAGCTCTGCTAACGAGACTGTCCTCCACGTCGAGGTCCCTGCAAACAAAAACACTCAGGGGCAGGGTGGTGTAAGAATCAGAAAGGGGTACTGCAAGAATGAAAGCAACCATGTCAATGCTTCCCCTCACAGTAAGCCTACCTGAAATTATTTCTGAATGATGCTTTAAAATAGTACAACTCCATTCTTGGTGGAAAGACCATGCACATTAGTAATCTGTCATATTCAATGTAATATTTTCTATGTTATTGAAAAATGTTTTACAAATGTAGTTCATTTAAATAGAATTCCATACTACACACTCATGGCAATGGTGGGACTAAATGTCTGCCTACTGTGTTACAAAACTTAAAAACCCAAATGCATTTTTAGCACATACAAACAAGACCATAGCGAGGAATGGTTGCAAATATTCATGCTCATTTTAACGCAGCTCTATAACAAAATTGAAATAGATTTTCTTTTTTTTTTTAAATTCAAGCACTGGTTGATCCCGGTTCCTTTTCTTGCCATTGCAAAATTATGGTCCCAACAGTTATCTTCTGAAGGGGTAGTTTGAAGAAAAAAAGAAAAAGGGATACAAAGCATGTCTAAAAGATACATATGTATTTCACGTTTCTACTAAGTATGATGTTTCCACAGGAATTTAATATTATAGTAACAGTGTCAGAATTACATGTCTTGATCACCAGCTGTTGCATAATGCATTTAGCTGGTAATTGCAGGTATAATGCATCAAACATTCGGTCTTACTCAGCTGTCCGGCAAGTCTTTCAGAACCTTACACTTGGCTTTTCTTGATTTTGACCTATGTATGCAAATAACCTTAATCCTTAAAATTTCTAAATGGCTTCTGCTGCTTCATTATTAGATCATTGATATCCATAGTAAATCCTCTGCTTACCACTACCAGACATATGCAAACTGACAGGTACAGTTTTTGTTTATATAAAAAGGGATGTTTGACACCTCAAAAATTTACTTCTGATAAACCATCTTCATTTGCCTGGCATTTCAAAATGCAACACATTGTTGAAACATAAACTTTACAGTTTTAATTAACAAGTAATTTTTACAGAAAGATACATTTAGGAGGATCTTCTGAAGGTCAGGGCCTTGGGCTCTTACTGTTCACACAAAATATTAACTCCATCACACCATGCATGAATTCCTTGTGCCACTATAAACCAGAGAAATATGATTTGGTCTCCATTTACAACCTTATTATATATAGTTCGAGCCTTGGATATCAAGAAATTCACCATGAGAGTGAGCTCGAACACATAATATAGGGTTATGGTTAGAGACCAGATCATAATTCCTTGTACTGCATGGAGATTTATTTGCTCTGTTTGCTACTAGTTACAGTGGAAAAAAAAAACGGTGGGGGGGGGCATGTTTTGTTGGCTTTCACAGCCAGTAAATGAGCTGGCAAGAGCTGCCAAACAGAAAGCAGGAAAAGTCTTTATGTGTTCTGTGTATAAGGGAAGCAGTTCCATTTTCACTGAGTGCAATCCGTTAAGATGGCAGACAGAATGAAGTTGAAATGAAGCTGCTTAAGTTCTGCCTCTGTCATTTGTTAGCCACCATTGTTAACTATTAGTGCCTACTGCCAGATGTCATCCAAACAGTACTAAAGCACTATTCCAAGCTTTGTTAAGTCAGTCCTCATGCTAATTTATTGCTGAACTAGGTTGCTTTCTAACTGCTATTGGAACATAATCACAGCACTCCATGCACTGCAATTATTTTATATACATATTACTTGGTCTTCTTTAGAAATGGTCCCTCAATTTCCAGCAAATCAGGCAATTTCATTCTCTTAACATCTCACCAGCTAATCTAGCAAAGTAATCCCCTAGCTGCAACATGCATGTTTCAGCCTTTTTTTTTACCTCATCAGCACTGCATAAGCAGATAGTTTGGTTATACTTCAGAAACATATAACATTTCCACAGCTAGTGGTTTTCAGTTTATTGGCCTAAATTTAGCCATAAAGACTTCAAAAGTAAAAAAAAAGTCATGGACATTCAGAAGCCATGTAGCTGAAGCACTTGATGTCTTAAAGGGGTCATTTACATGTATCCCATGGATCCCATTACAGGAGCTTTAAGATGTCACACAGTTAAAACTCTAGCTTGGCTGTATTTTTCTTGCAGAGTATGTCTATAGCTGTATCTATATATATATATATATATATATATATATATATATATATATATATATATATATATTTCTATATGTGTGTGGGTGTGTACACAGATATGGGCTTATTTTATAAAAAGTTGAATTTTACTTGATAAAGACCATGTTATTGACTGCCTAACAATCAAACTAACTATACTAAGATTGTGGTACAGTGGGGATCAGGGAATGTCACTTTTTGTCCACTGTAGTTCAATATAGTATTTGATATACATAATTAGCAGGTGGGTCTGAGGGGTGAAGGTTGGGCTTGCTCCTCCCTCAAAATTTCTCTCTGTGCTATTTTGTGGATGTTCAACATTTTAAACAGTTGATCACAAGATGGTCATCTGAAATTTTAAAAAGTCGATCATGTAAATTAGATCTATATGGCAGTGTAGCGGTGGCGATGTTGCCTCACAGCAAGAGGTTCTCCCTTTCGATTCTCAGCTGGAGTGTGGGGAGTGCCTTCTGTGTGGAGTCTGCATGTCCTCACCGCGGTTGGGTGGGTGTTCGAAAGACATGCGTAAATAGGCATGCCTTCGTTGAAGGTTGAACATCGAGCTGGCACCTTGGCGTCCGTGAAAATCTACTGCCAATCATTAGCGGACCGGAGTTCCGCTGTGGCGACCCCTAACCGGGAAAAGCCGAAAGACAACAACAACAACAAGAACAGAACACTCAAAGATCCATATCAACCACAAAAAGTCAAATTTATGGACATGCTACCACACATGCTAGCAATAATCTTGGTGCACACAAAACTTCAGTCCCCCTGATAGTTATGTATACTAACTCCAAGATTGCACAATCTCGGGGAAAAGGCATATCTCCCTCCCTCGAGAAACATGAGATCTCACACACCTATCAAATATTTGTGTGGCTGACCATATTTTGTTGGCTAAACAGGTGTCTACCAATGATAGATTTATATATTTATATATATATATATATATATATATATATATATATATATATATATATATATATATATATACATATATATATATATATATATATATATATATATATATACAGATGAGTGTCTCCTCAAATGTCAGACACTCAGAAGAGAGAAAGAAGAAACAGTGACTATTTAAGATCAATCTAAAATGGTAAGAAACAAGAAATAGAAGTATTTTTTTTCCCAGGGCCAAGCGCATCTGTACATCCCCACATAAGTGTTTGTGACCCCTGCACTCGCTACTAATTATATCTACCGACTTTAACATCATACAACAACAGAGGAAGGGCAAATAATCCTTCCAGGGCTTGTCAGTCTTGCATAGCTGTCAATCAACTGCCTAGTTAACCACAGACAGCTGTTGCCATTACACACACTTGACATGTTCACTGTCACACACACACACACACACACACACACACACACACACACACACACACACGTGTGTGTGTTTGTGTGTGTGTGTGTGTTTATGTATATCTATTATATTTATCTATATATCTATATATATATATATATATATATATATATATATATATATATATACATATATATGTATATATATGTATATATATATATATATATATATATATATACATATACAAACACACACACACACACACACACACACACACACACACACACACACACACACACACACACACACACACACACACACACACACACACAAACACACACACAAGCACACGCACACACACACACACACACACACACACACACACACACACACACACACACACACACACACACACACACACACAAAGATAGATATCATGAGAAGGAAGACTGAAAGTTGTGCTTGCCCCCTTATCAAAGACCTTTTCCTGTATCATCTTGAGGGGCTAATTTATGTGATTCCAGATCTCAGTCCCCTATTGGGAGCTTGCCAGGTCCTTTAGATCCCTCTTCCCATTCCAGGTCCTGTCTCTCTGTTGGTACTATGTCTGTGGAGATTGTTGAAGTCTCTGAAGGTGGGGATCCATAGTGTGGCTTCCCCTGAATGTACCTTGTATTTCCCTGTCTCTGTTGGGCGTTGGTTCTTATGCCTGGTATGGAATGGGAATCCCTTATGTTCACACGATTAGTCATCTGGTTTTGTTATGGGATTAGGGGTACTGTTAAGTCTAGACCATATTGGTTGGGGCCCTGGTGAAAATCCTGTGATCCAGCTGGCATTTGCACTCTGCCTGTCCATTAATTCCTATTCAAGGTGGATGTCACTTGTGGTATTATTGTTTCCTCATTTGTTTTCCATGCTTTTTCGATGGGAGTCTTCTGCATTTAAAAGTTTTGGTTGAGCTTTCCTCTCTGTTAGCTATATCATAATTCTTGAAGTTCCAGTCCATATTCCTGAGATTTTTATCTTTTTTTTTCAAAGACTGTAACCCTGTCCTCTAGTTCCTTTGTTTTATCTGTCCTTATATTGCTGTTTTTGCATAACCCCCCCATGCTTTAGAATGTTGTTGGTGGTTCCTTCCTTTTAACACTAGTGATCACAATGTGGAACCCTCACTAACATGTACTAGGAAGCCCTCATCACAATTATTAACTTTTCATGTGTACTTAAAAGGACTCTGTGCATATTTCTTAAGCTAAAAAAAGAACTTCTTAATCAAGGAATGCATGTCAAAGCTTTTCAGTGTGGAACAGTGTAGGGTGCAGAAGTTTTAATACTCAAAATGAGAAATGTTCCTTAAAATGAGTTACAAGTATGCTAAAAGGTGACTGCAGTCTTTGAAGATTTACCAGAAAATCACACATTTTGCAAGGAATATACTGAAAAACATCACAAAATTTCTATCAAGTACAGTTGAGAAGTGGAGGTATGACTTTGCCCATGGCGCAGTGATAATCCAGGCTAAAGTAATAAAAAATCTCTCCTACTGTGGACAGTGTCTACTAAGTTTAACTAAGTCGGTGTGCTTTTTTGGAATAAAACAATTCTACTATTTATCTGCATCAAGTTCCTGGTCTGTGCCTTATTGTCTTTTCCACTTACACTGTGGTCGATGACATTTTCCTTTTTTGAAGTGGATTCCTGCATTGGAGTTGTTTTTCTTATTCATTTGTACAGTGTCTACTGTTGCCATTACCCACAGTTCTACCTGGTTTTCCCTCCAGTATCGTACATTTAAAGTAAACATTCCTATGAGGGGCAATAGAACTGGAAATGTACCTCCACCCCCCCCCCCCTATAAAGGATAATCAGGTCAGTAATGTGCAATGAGTTGCAACAGTAACATGTCATCCATCCATGCTCAACCTCTTTTTCCTATTTTTGCACATGGGGGTAATAGTCAACCTAATTTTTTTCCTCAACATACCTGGCAAATGTAGAACATTTAAATAAAGCATTCTAATGCATTATCACTGGAAATGGTGGCACTATATTCTTGCACCAGCCATGTTACAAAACTGAAAAAAATATATTTTTTATCACAGAACTGTTGTTACTCGGGAAACAATCTTATATTATCCCATTTGACAAAAGAGGCTCATCACTGGAACTAGTTGATCATAAACCAGTAGCAAGCCAATCAACTCTGAAACATTTGATAAGAAAGGAAAATCTTTATTACAAATCTACATGAACAGTAATGACCCTATTTCCACAATATATCATGATGACAGACCTGAAAACAGTACTGACTGCTTTATTAAATTTCATTGACTATGTTTACAACAAGATTCTTATCACCTGAGTGTTCCTAGATCTGTGTAAGTTATTTGAAATTACATCACAAGCAGTACAAATACAAAGATTAACATAACTGTGTAAGTTACACAGTGATTTAAAAGTTTTTTCACATATCGAACTCTGAATGTGGGAATGCCACTTTATCATACCCTAAACCGGCACTGCATTTGACTCACTAGCCTTCAATATCTTCACAAATAGCTTGTATATGCATTTACACCCAGCAAAACTGGCACAATGCACATATGGTTCCACATTACTGTGCTCAAACTCATCACATGATGAACTTCAAAACAGGCTTACAACTGCACTTTTCTAAATCTATGATATGTCCAACATTATCAGGCATTCTAGAAAATGCTCACTAATGAATAGACTATAGTGAGCTTACCTCTAATACAAAAACAAAACTAGAAATAGTACCATACAGAAAAATCACTGATGCAGTTATAGACCAGAATTAAAGTTTGATCATCACATCCAAAACATAGACTTGTAAAACTAATCAGAATAAACTACTGTTCTCCACGGATGAGTCCTTCTTTACTGATTGTGGTCACCTTATCACTGCTGCACATCCTTACTATTAAATCCTTTTATGAAGCATCAGTGTATGTTAACTTACAATCTTACCTATTAGCAAAACTTGAGCAGCACCGTGACAAAAGGTGCCAAATATTTAGCTAGGTTTACAAACAGAATTCATCATTGTAAGGCTCTAAGGAGCATAGATTAGATAAAAATGCAAACATTTGGCATAGTCCTGGTCAAATGGTATCTACACTCATGAACAGCTAGATCAATGATATATATCCCAGAATGACGACAACAATATTATATACCCTCTGAATGACTGCATTAATAGTATATATACTCTGTGAATAACTACAATATTATATACCCTCTGAATGACTATAATAATGGTATATGTATATATATATATATATATATATATATATATATATATATATATATATATATATATATATATATATATATACCCTCTGAATGACTACAACAATGGTATATATTACATACCCCCTGAATTACTGCAACAATGGTATCCACCCTCTGAATGACTACAACAATATTATATAACCTTGAATGAATTCAATAATGGTATATATACCTTCAGAATGACTACAATAATGGTATATATACCCTCTGAATGACTACAATGGTATATACCCCCTCAATGACTACAATAATGGTATATATACCCTCTGAATGACTACAATGGTATATACCCCCTCAATGACTACAGCAATATTATATACCCTCTGAATGACTGCAATAATGGTATATATACCTTCTGAATGACTACAACAATGGTAAATATACCTTTTGAATGACTACAACAATGGTATATACCCTCTGAATAACTACAACAATATTATATACCCCCTGAATGATGACAACAATATTATATACCCTCGGAATGACTGCAGTAATGGTATATATACCTTCTGAATGACTACAGCAATGATATATATATACCTTCTGAATGACTACAGTAATGTTATATACCCTCTGAAAGAATACAACAATGTTATATACCCCCTCAATGACTACAACAATATTATATACCCTTTGAATGACTGCAATAATGGTATATATACCTTCTGACTAACTACAACAATGGTATATGCCCTCTGAATAACTACAACAATATTATATACTCGCTGAATGACTGCAATAATGGTATATATACCCTCTGAATGACTACAACAATGATATATATACCTTCTGAATGACTACAGTAATGTTATATACCCTCTGAAAGAATACAACAATGTTATATACCCCCTCAATGACTACAACAATATTATATACCCTTTGAATGACTGCAATAATGGTATATATACCTTCTGACTAACTACAACAATGGTATATGCCCTCTGAATAACTACAACAATATTATATACTCGCTGAATGACTACAATAATGGTATATATACCCTCTGAATGACTACAACAATGGTATATATACCATCTGAATGACTACAACAATGGTATATATACCTTCTGAATGACTACAACAATGGTATATATACCTTCTGAATGACTACAACAATGGTATAGACCCTCTAAATGACTACAACAATATTATATACTCGCTGAATGACTGCAATAATGGTATATATACCCTCTGAATGACTACAACAATGGTATATATACCTTCTGAATGACTACAACAATGGTATATACACTATGAATAACTACAACAATATTATATACCCCATGAATGACTACAACAATATTATATACCCTCTGAATGACAATATTAATGGTATATATACCTTCTGAATGACTACAACAATGGTATAGACCCTCTGAATGACTACAACAATATTATATACCCCCTGAATGACTATAACGATATTGTACACCCTCTGAATGACTGCAGTAATGGTATATATACCTTCTGAATGATGACAGCAATGGTATATACCCTCTGACTGAATACAATAATGGTATATATACCCTATGAATGACTACAACAATATTATATACCCTCTGAACAACTACAGCAATGGTATATACCCCCTGAATGACTACAACAATATTATACACCTTCTGAATTACTACAATAATGGTATATAGACCTTCTGAATGACTACAACAATGGTATATATGCTCTGAATGACTACAACAATAATATATACCCTCTGAATGACTTTAATAATGGTATATATACCCTCTGAATGACTACAGCAATGGCATATACCTTCTGAATGACTGTAACAATATTATATACCCTCTGAATGACTGCAACAATATTATATACCCTCTGAACAACAATGGTATATACCCCCTGAGTGACTACAACAATATTATATGCACTCTAAATGACTGCAATAATGATATATATACCTGCTGAATGACTATAACAATGGTATATCCCCTCTGAATGACTACAACAATATTATATACCTCTTAATGACTGCAACAATGGTATATACCCTCTGAATAACTATAACAATATTATCTAGCCTCTGAGCAACTACAGCAATAGTATATACCCCCTGAATGACTACAACCAAGGAATATACCCTCTGAATGACTACAACAATATTATATACCCCCTGAATGACTGCAACAATGGTATACACCCTCTGAATGACAACAACAATACTATATAACCTTGAATGACTGCAATAATGGTATATATACCTTCTGAATGACTAACACAATGGTATATACCCCTGAATAATTACAACAATATTATATACCCTCTGAATGACTATAATAATGGTATACACCCTCTGAATAACAATAACAATATTATCTACCCTCTGAGCAACTACAGCAATAGTATATACCCTCTGAATGACTACAACAAAGGTATATACCCTCTGAATGACTACAACAATATTATATACCCCCTGAATTACTGCAACAATGGTATACACCCTCTGAATGACTACAACAATATTATATAACCTCGAATGAATGCAATAATGGTATATATACCTTCTGAATGACTACAACAATGGTATATACCCCTGAATGACTACAACAATATTATATACCCTCTGAATGACTACAATAATGGTATATATACCCTCTGAATGACTACAATGGTATATACCCCCTCAATGACTACAACAATATTATATACCCCCTGAATGACTGTAACAATGGTATATATACCCTCTGAATGACAACAACAATATTATATAACCTTGAATGACTGCAATAATGGTATATGTACCTTCTGAATGACTACAACAATGGTATATACCCTCTGAATGACTACGACAATATTATATACCCCCTGAATGACTACAGAAATATCATATACCCTATGAATGACTGCAATAATGGTATATATACCTTCTGAATGACTACAGCAATTATATATATACCCTCTGAATGAATACAATAATGGTATATATACCCTCTGAATGACTACAACAATATTATATACCACCTGAATGACTACAACAATATTATATATATACTCTGAATGACTGCAGTAATGGTATATATACCCTTTGAATGACTACAACAATGGTATATATACCTTCTGAATGACTACAGCAATGGTATATACCTCTGAATGACTACAACAATATTATATACCCCCTGAATGACTACAACAATATTATATACCCTCTGAATGACTGCAATAATGGTATATATACCCTATGAATGACTACAGCAATGGTATATACCCTCTGAATGAATACAACAATGGTATATACCCTCTGAATGACTACAATAATGCTATATTTACCCTCCGAATGACTACAACATTATTATATCCGTCTGAACAAGTACAGTAATGGTATATACCCTCTGAATGAATACAACAATGGTTTATATCATCTGAAAGATTACAACAATATTACATACCCTCTGAATGACTGCAATAATGGTATATATACCCTCTGAATGACTACAACAATGGTATATATACCTTCTGAATGGCAACAACAATGGTATATACACTCTGAATGACTAAAACGATATTTTATACCCCACAACAATATTATATACCCTCTAAATTACTCCAGTAATGGTATATATACCCTATGAATGACTACAGCAATGTTATATATCCTCTGAATGAATACAACAATGGTATATACCCTCTGAATGACTACAACAATATTATATACCCTCTGAATGACTACAATAATGGTATATATACCCTCTGAATGAAAACAACAATGGGATACACTCTCTGAATGACAACAACAATATTATATACCCTCTGAATGACTACAATAATGGTATATATACCCTGTGAATGAATACAACAATGGGATACACCCTCTGAATGACTACATCAATATTGTATACCCTCTGAACAAGTAGAGTAATGGTATATACCCACTGAATAAATTCAACAATGGTTTATACCATCTGAATGACTACAACAATATTATATACCCTCAAAATGACTAGAATAATGGTATATATACCCTCTGAATGACTACAACAATGGTATATACCTTCTGAATTACTAAAACAATGGTATATACCCTCTGAAAGACTACAACAATAGTATATACCCTATGAATGACTGCATTGATGGTATATATACCCCCTGAATGAATACAACAATGGTATATACCCTCTGAATGATTACAACAATATTATATACCCTCTGAATGACTACAATAATGGTATATATACCCTCTGAATGACTACAACAATATTATATACCCTCTGAACAACTACAGCAATGGTATATACCCTCTGAATGAATACAACAATGGTTTATACCATCTGAATGACTACAATAATATTATATACCCTATGAATGACTACAATAATGGTATATATATATATATATATATATATATATATATATATATATATATATATATATATATACCCTCTGAATGATTACAACAATGGTATATACCTTCTGAATGACTACAACAATGGCATATACCCCCTGAAAACTACAACAACATTATATAGCCCTGAATGGCTGCAATAATGGTATATATACCCTCTGAATACCTATAACTATATTATATACCCTCTGAATGACTAAATCAATATTATATAACCTATGAATGACTGCAACAATGATATATACCCTCTGAATGACTACAACAATGGTATATACCCTCTGAATGACTACAACAATGTTATATACCCCCTGAATGACTACAACAATGATATATATACCTTCTGAATGACTACAACAATGGTATATACCCTCGGAATAACTATAATAATATTATATACCCTCTGAGCAACTACAGCTATTGTATATACCCACTGAGCGACAACAACAATATTATATACCCTCTGAATGACTGCAATAATGGTATATATACCCTCTGAACAACTACAGCAATGGTATATAACCCCTGAATGAGTACAACAATATTATATACCCTCTGAATGACTACAGTAATGGTATATATACCTTCTGAATGACTACAACAATTGTATATACACTCTGAATGACTACAACAATATTATATACCCTCTGAATGACTTCAATAATGGTATATATACCCTCCTAATGACTACAGCAATGGTATATACCTTCTGAATGACTTCAACAATATTATATACTCTCTTAATGACTGCAACAATATTATATACCCTCTGATCAGCTACAACAATAGTATATACCCTCTGAGTGACTACAACAATATTATATACCCTCTGAATGACTGCAGTAATGATATATATACCTTCTGAATGTCTACCACAATGGTATATACCCTCTGAATGACTACAACAATATGATATACCCTCTGGATGACTGCAGTAATGGTATATATGCCCTCTGAATGACTATAACAATGGTATATGCCCAATGAATAACTACAACAATATTATATACCTCTGAATGACTGCAACAATTATATATACCCTCTGAATAACTATAACAATATTATATACCTTCTGAGCAACTACAGCAATGGTATATACCCTCTGAATGAATACAACGATGGTGTATACCATCTGAATGACTACAACTATATTATATACCCTCTGAATGACAACAATAATGGTATATATACCCTCTGAATGACTACAACAATGGTATATACCCTCTGAATGACTGCAACAATATTATATACCCTCTGAATGACTACAGCAATGGTATATATCATCTGAATCACTACAACAATATTATATACCCTCTGAATGACTACAGTAATGGTACCTATACCCTCTGAATGACTACAACAATATTATATACCCTTTGAACAACTACAACAATGGTATATACCCTCTGAATGAATACAACAATGGTTTATACCATCTGAATGACTACAACAATATTATATACCCTCCGAATGACTACAACAATGGTATATATAGCTTCTGAATGAATAAAACAATGGTGTGTACCCTCTGAATGACTACAACAATATTATATACTATCTGAATGACTACAACTGTGATAAATACCCTCTGAATAACAACAACAATATTATATACCCTCTGAACAACTACAGCAATGGTATATACCCTCTGAATGAATACAACAATGGCATACACCATCTGAATGACTACAACAATATTATATACCCTCTGAATGACTACAATCATGGTATATATATATAACCTCTGAGTGACTACAACAATGGTATATACCCTCTGAATTACTGCAACAATATTAGATACCCTTTGAATGACTACAACAATGCTATACTTTCTGAATGACTACAACAATGATATATACCCTCTGAACAACTACAACAATTTTTTATATCCTCTAAACAACTAGAACCACAAAGCAAGTTAATAGTTTCCCCAGCTGAATTCAACAACCATTACAGAGACCACCTGCATAAATTTTGCATAGCCTAACATCCAAATACTGTGACTACAAAAGTTAAACAAATTTATTTCCTTTCAGAGTTCAAAGAAAGGATGTTTAAATTGGCTGTACACCACATGCCATAGCTAACACTGCTCTTTCTACCCTAAATACTTGCAAAATTTATATCACCATATCCCACAATGAATAACAATAAAGGTCCTGTAAGTCCCGAGAAACACTACATTTTAATTCTTCATCTCCTTCGTCATAGTCCATTATATTTTACTACAAATTTACTCTTGTTTGGCGTTTGTAGTATTCCCTCAGTAGATATAATAGTTCCCTATTATGCTGTCGCAGATGCAGGTTGTCAAATCCTTCTTTGTCGAACAGTAAAGCGTGAAAAGGCAAAATAGCAAAGCAGCTATTCAGCAAATTTTTTCCCTGGGAAAGAATTTGTTTGGCCACTTTCTCTACTTTGCCTTTTTGGCACTGTAGTGTGATCTTGAAGTTGGTATATTTAAGTAGGGGGGTGTGGGGGCAAAGCCCCCCATATTAAGTAATGTCTTACTTTCTTTTTTTTTATGTTTTGGAACAGTAATTGTTTTCCATTAGAAAATAATCACTGTTCTGAAGTTTCGACATTGTAAGCTTTCACTTACATGGGTTTAATTATCTGTCATTCGCTCTTCTGAGTGTGCGATATTATAATATAGACCCGATATAACATATTGCCACGATACCACCCTACAGCCTGATGAACACTACTTATCCACAAATGCAACTTTAGAAAAGCCAAGGGATTTAGTTCTACATAAATGACATGCCTTCACAATTAAACACAGATAACATCTCTGCTATTTACAGATTATTCTACATGACATTCTTTTTTCTGAAAATGAATTTTGTTATATTAAAATGTTATATACTCTGATTTAACAAATCTAAATTATGGTTCTTTTTCAAAACTGATATTGTCCTATAGTTTGCATTGTAAGACTGTTTAGTTTACATTTATCTCATTGTTATTAACTTGGGAACTTTTTTACCTAGGTCTCTTTTGAAAAGTTGTTGACAAATAAATGCAAATAAACAAAAAAAGGTTCTATTCAAAATAGACAGGCCATGGGCAAGTGCTGCCCCTTGTATGTCCCACCTAATCTTTCCACAGACCGTATTACTGCTTCTGTAGATGATTATGTGTGTGACAATGTAGCAGTTTATTCAACAACTAAGAATAATTTTGAAGACGCCCTCTTAGATTTCTTTGATGTTCTAAAATGGTAGGGTTGGCTACCTATGCATATATTTGGAACATAGTTAATAACTGATTTTACTGAACGGGCTCTGCATTTTTAATATTTCTTGTAGTTCTGTTTAATATTTCTTGCTGAAGGACAAACTCTACAGAGTTTGCAGTGGATTGTATTTGTTGATTTAGCAGTCTAAAATGTTCTACTGTTACTAATATTGTTCTATTTCATTTCACTTTATTGTACTGGGATTGAGGATTGCTAATGTCAGCTCCTTGGCTATTAGCTTGCTGATTTTTAGGCTATCATTTTTACAAAGTATTTCACTTGATTGGATAGTATCTTAAGGATGGCAACTACCCAGCTGACCAATTTGAACTGTCCTTGTTGTCTTTAGAATCTTCCTGTGTCATTGTGTACTCTGTTGAATTTTTACAAGGACAACCCATCTTCCAAGTGTGAGCCATTTGTTTGCCATCTGTTAGGGACATTAATCTATTGTACCTTATTTTGTATTTATGTTACTACATTGCAGCTTTGTTATAGTAGGTTTCTTCTCAATATTTGTGCATTCTGTATTGTGTCCTGGAGGAATTTGATAGAAAATTCATCTATGTTAATATTGTTACAAGGTATCTGTGGACTTGGAGAACATCTGATATTTTGCTGGAGTGTTCCAGGAGTTTTGGTATGTCTCCTTTTAGGATTTTTTGTGTGTAGCTTCCACCTATTCTTTTCTAAACTTCCCAGTTCCAGTTCTTTTTATCCCTGTCACAATAGTCATACTTCAAATACTGCTCATTCTGACTTTGATTTCCATTTTCTAGTAATTGTACACATTACTAGATTGTTCTGCAAGTGCATGTTACAATAACACCAATGATAATTTCCAATTTTAAATTGTCTTATATTTTCTGAAGGTGTTAGCAATGTTCTTTGCAGAAGTTCAGCTTCTATTATATGTATTCATTTTATCTCTGTTTTTAATCAGAGCACTTGAAAATGTAATCTTTTGTGATATGTATTACCTTTTTATTATTGTGCAAGTCATATTATATATGCCTTACTTCACCTTTTTGTGTAAAAGCTTAAACTGGATCTTTATAATAAAGCTGGAGTTGAACTCACTGTAAAAGCAATGTATTATATTATATTATATTATATTATATTATATTATATTATATTATATTATATTATATTATATTTAATGTGTTTACCAAGGTAGCACACTGATCAAGTGTGACCTTTTGCAGTTACAGTCTGGGTCAGATAAAATAAATACTCACAGGTTGCACAACATTAGAAGCAGATACATGGACAGTAATGCAATTCTGATTATCAAACATTTTCAGGAAAGATAAAAAAAAAGGAAACAGAGTTTTTACACAATATGATATACGATATGTATATATTTTGTGGAAATTGGGAAGATCACAGAAGCAGGAAAGTTGGGTATTTCTGAGTGTATATGTCTCTCTCTCTCTCTCTCTCTCTATATATATATATATATATATATATATATATACATACAGAGAGAGAGAGAGATACATACACAAATGCATACATATGTTTTGGAGATATTGATAAGATCAAAGATGAAAGGAGAGTATGGAATTTTATGCACAAGCTTGATAGAAATTATAATTATACAGGCAAGCAGTTCTATATAGATTATGCATATGGACCATTGCTCACACTACGTTCCAGTAATGATGAAAATTGGAGCTCTATTGTTACGCATTCTAAAGTTTTATTTTATCTTTCTCCTGATATTTTTGTGGTGATTTCACATTAATTGTCAGTAGAAATGGGGTCTTCTATGGATACTAGTAAATCTACATTTAATCATCGGGACTGCTCATAATAATTGCTCGGTTAAGGATCAGTCTCACATTTTGATGCCATGTTTGCTGAACAGCAAGTGGAGGAAGCACCTACTGTACTTGATACGTTGGCAGTAAAATGAGATCTTTTACCAAAATCTCTTCTTCCTCTCTGTTATGCAAATACCATAGAAACAACAAGACAAACCATACACAGACAATGGGGAATGATACTGTGACAATGTTTTAGTGTAGCTGTGAGTAAACGTATGACTGATGATGGGAAAATCAAACCAGTTTTGAGTTTTAACCCTAAACAAGTTGATAGCTTTACCTTTATATTACTGATACTAAGTGTAACATTTGATGGATACTATGCTTCTGAAGTGCTTTGTTTGCAAGAAATGTTTAGTCACAGACCCCTGGCTGGGCAGTAAAGATCCCCATGCCATTAATCAAATGAGCAGGAGCTTTATTATGAGATCGCCAATTAAAAATATACAGCCACATGATGGAGTTATCATTACAGCCAAATGCAAAATGAAAAACCGCTATATATCATAGAAATGTCATTTCCTCAAAATCATGGCACTAACAGAATAATTGCTATGCGGATTATATATTTTAAATGCAAGGTTGGGGTATTTTGGAATATTGTTTCACTATGAGATATAGCTATATAACAGAGACAATTTGTACAGATAGCTGGGGTATGAATGATGCACCCCATCAACGTTGTGGATCCAAAAATGCTTAAACCAGTATAATGCTTGAATTTTGAAATTCATTCATAAATTTAATAATTTACTTGCCCAAATTAAAGCATAACTTTCACTGTTATAGGACTAAAAAAATCAGGTCCCACACTTGTTGTAAGTGCACATACACACACACACACACACACACACACACACACACACACACACACACACACACACACACACACGTACAGATACTACTAGGTCTCCTTTTCATGTTCAAATTTTGGCAGATTAACAGATAAAGAAGTACATTATTTAACATTTTGAATGCAGGTTTAAGAAATGTATTGTGATATGCAGCATTAATGAATGTATTTTGTTGTTTAAATATGTCATTTTGTATACTTGTTTATAGATTGCCCTGCTGAGGTCAGCCTCTAAGAGTTATATTTTTATTAATTCAGCATTCCTTTTGGGATCACCAGTCTTTAATGATGCATCACTAATTTGTCAGAAAACCACAATTTTATGAAAAACAGACCAAAAAATATGAGGCCAAAATCTGGACTTTCTGTGAAAATCTGTACAGTTGAGAGGTATTCTTTTGTGTATGTGTATGTGTATGTGTATGTGTACATGTATGTGTACATGTACGTGTATGTGTATGTGTACGTGTATGTGTATGTGTATTGTGTATGTGTATGTGTATGTGTAAGCGTTTACATTTTATTTACTTTTCTTTTTCTTTTATAGTTTTGTAGGCTCATAAGTAATTACTAGACTAGCTGCCTTGTGTGCCATTTTAAGCTTAGATGATTTCCTTTTTTGTGCTTGAATTAAACTGTCCCATTTGGTTATAGACTGATCTTACTTATTCCATGGTTGATAATTATATATTATCCCTAATGAGTATAAATGGAATCATACCACAAGTAATTTGAGTGGACCCATACATGGGGTAAAGCATTTAGGAACTGCTTCTGTTTACTTAGTTTGTTCAACTGGGTTTAGTCAAAAAATGTTTTCAGAGAAGGCCTTGATGGAAGGTGCATCATATTACACACATTTTCAAATAGACATTTAGTAATATCCATGAACAGAATTAAGCAATCTACTTTAACAATTACGCGTACATTTGCTGATTAGATTACATTAATTTTCTTTTAAAAAGAAACCTCTTTATTGAATTATCACTTCTGACAAAGACAATCATACATTTATACAAATTAAAACAAACAATATTGGCATGTTTTTACTAGCAAATGTTATGCATCTCCTGTAATCATCTATACAGTTATTGTCAGTCAGACATTCCATAGCTCTTTCAATTTATGCCTTCCCTTAAATCTCATTCCTTCTCCAAAACATTACTCTGCATGTACTGTTCCTACTTTCTTATTTTTTCTCTGCAATTTGTTCCTACCCTTTTCTAAAGATCCCACTCTTTTGTTTCAATTACTATATTCATTACTTCTAGCATGGTTGGTTTAGACTTTGTTTTCCATTTTATAGTAATTATTTTTTGGCAGCTAACAGAATTAAACTCGGCAAAGTCTTACTATATCTAGTTAATTTCAATTATGCATAAAAGTAATTCTCTTAGTTATACCAACTTACTCACCTAGTAATTATGTCAGAGTAGTCTGCAGAAAGTTCTAAGGTCTACCAGCTCATTACACTCCCAAAACATGTGTTCCCAAATTATCTCTTTCTTTACCATCATACCTCCAGCATTTAGAATCTACCTGAGGAAAATTTCATTGTAGTCTGATTGGGGTATGGATTTGTCAGAAAGATAATAAATCATGTGATTAGTGATTATGAATTCAAAGAAATAGATGTGAGGAAAGGAACTACATAGCACAGAAAATGTTAATATTGTAGTTAAGAGGTGGGGTATAATGTAGGTTTCAGAGACATATATATATATATATATATATATATATATATATATATATATATATATATATATATAAGGCTATCATGTTTATTTTGAAAGAATAGAGGCAGAGGGTGTGCAGTGTCACAAAATAAAATATATAGCTGGGAGATGTTACTAAAACTAGGTTGTGGGTATAGGATTCTGAATGAAGAAAAATGTTTTTATGACATCGCAAGCTGATGATAACGATGGCATTTATCCTGGAGATATACAAGAGCAGTTCCATTAATTTAATAGGGGAAGTTAAGTTTTATTTTTAAATTATGCTGCATTTTGAATGGATTTCAGTGGTACTGGGATATGGTCCCAGAGTTTAGCTACATTATTTGCATACAGAGAATCACATATAGTATTAGATGATTTGGTTAGAATGATTACTGTATTTTCTTTACAGCATACAATTCTATTGGAGTAGTATTTTATTACGTTGTTAAGGGATGGGCAATTATCTGGCTTATAGTGAAGTTTGTGTATTGTAGTTTGCTGAGGAAGAGCTAGGTGATGTGATGCTTATAACCATTTTAATTGTCTAAAGGCTAGTCAGTAATGTGCTCTGTTGTAATAATGTACTGTAGATTTGGCAATTTTATTATAACATTGCCTAAGTTTGGACAATTTGGATACCTGAAGTTTAGTATAGAATGGGGTAGCTTAGAGGAGAGATGGTAGAAGTATTATATGGAGTTTATGAAGACAATACAACAGCTGTTCCTAATGATGAAAGAAGGAACGCAGAGAATCTAAGCAAGAGTAAAAAGTGCATATACATACGCATGTGTCTATGCATTATTTCTCTCTCTCTCTTTATATATATATATATATATATATATATATATATATATATATATATATATATATACATATATCTATGGATTCCTTTCAGATAGCCAAATGCTCATTTGACCGAATCTCATTTGACCGAAAACAATTGACCGAAAATTCATTTAGCTGAAAACTCATTTGATCAAAACTCATTTCACCGAAAATAGTACAGGTAGTGTATATGCCCTTTTCCCCACTGTAGTGTGACCCTGGAGTTAAAATATATAAGTAGGGGGGTGTGTGGGGGGGTGCAGCTCCTCCACATTGGGGGGTGTGAGGAGTGTAGTCCCCCCACCTAGCTTAGTTTTATACTGTCCAGTTCCTATTAACTTGGTAAGTTCATAGTTTTGAACAACATTAGATGGGGGCTACGCCCCCCACACCCCCCAATGTGGGGGGTCTGTGCTCCCCCCACACCCCCCTACTTATATATTCTAACTCCAGGGTCGCACTACAGTGGGGAAAAGGACATATACACTGCCTGTACTATTTTTGGTGAAATGAGTTTTCGGTCATTTGGTTTCGGTGAAATGAGTTTCGGTCAAATGAGCATTCAGCGATCTGATAGGAATCCATATATATATATATATTTATATAATACTTTAAGTGATAGTATAATAGCCATTCAGATATTATTGCATACATATATATATATCTATATCCCAATATGTTACCTTTGTTTGTAGCTTTCAGCCCACTGTCCCTTTACTCATCTCTGCTTATATACACTGAGACAACTGAGTAGTCACTGCCATTCTACAAAGATTGACTGCAGACATTTTAACTGTCAAGATTCAGTATTAGAGCAATCAGCTACTACCCAATCTGTGAGCCAATATATCTGTTTGTATATAGACACACACACACACACACACACACACACACACACACACACACACACACACACACACACACACACACATCCCCCCTCATACATATACACCCCACACATATACATATACTCACACAGATATATGCATACATACATGTACACACACGCACACACACACACACACACACACACACACACACACACACACACACACACACATACAGCTATACATACATGCACACACACACACGCACATTTGTCTCTGGCCCGGTGTGAGCTCCTCTCATTCCTGCCCAATCAATCTGTTTGTTCACACACACACACACACACACACACACACACACACACACACACACACACACACACACACACACACATAAACACCCACATATACTGACATAAAGTCCTGATTAACTTCCAAGCATGATCACAGCAATTTTATATCATGAGAGATAGAAGCAGTTACAGCAGTTGTATGCGTGGTTGATGTACAAGGAGTTTTCAGAATGAATATATAATCCATATCTGTTTTTTTGGCTTTCCCTAATCTAGTGCCATTTCAAAGTTAGAAAATGACACATCTCAAATATGGGAATGGTAAAATAAATGGGTAGATAAATAATATTTCTGTCAATAATGATGTTCCCAAATAATTTATGGACATACCACTAAAAACAGGTACACATAGAGTCCTCTTCTTAATTATGCACTGTAAGCTCTTCTTATTAAAATGAATTACAGTCAACAACCCATATGACCTCATAGTACTAAATTTCTTTACAGTGCAGAGATAGAGAGAGAGAGTGAGAGAGAGAGAGAGAACACATACGTCCCACTCTGTCAGAAGCTGTCAGTTTATAATGGCGCATTAATTTATACTGTTTCAGCAATTGCCATTCCTTAAAGCACATACAACTCACACTGAAGTGAGAAGTAATCCATATTCTCTGCTATTGCATAGGAACAGACAAATATCTATAGATAAATTAATTAAGTAGACCATTGAGGGGCATTTGTTTACTTAATGCATCATGGCTGTTTAAGCAAAGATGATATGGCTAAACCACATATAGCACCGAGCTAATCGAAGGAAGGACACTCAGCAAACTCGGAGCTATAATATATAACATTAAGTATCCTGTTTTTTGTTTATTTTGTTCTTTATTTCTTTGTTATTTATAGCACTTTGTATACTGTGTATTTTTTCTAGCTAGTTTCACTGTGTGTGAGTTATTAACTGAAAATTGTCTACTCTTATTAAGCATCTGTTGGGTTGTTTGTTTATGATAACTTGTTGCAGTTAAACTCTTTTTTCTAGTGGCTCATTTAGCTGTTTAAAACTTTCATTTAAAGGCTCAGTGCTGCTTTTCAGCTGTGAGTAACATTTCTGCAGTTTGTTCTAAGTAGTGGGGATATTTGTAGCATTTCCATATTCAGGCTTGTATTTGGGCCTAGTGTTTGTGGAGGCTGTGTGTCTGAGCACATAATTCAGGGACATCTTGTTTTAGCCAAAGCCATCAGGCATTTCAGTGAGAGAGAGTTGTTTGAGGTCATTGGCTGACTGAGGTCTCCTGGACTACAGCTTAGACTAAGCACCTCATTGGTTCTTTTGAGATTTCTTTCTTAAAAGCTGTCTCAGGTTTCAACTTTCTGTTACCTAAGAAGCTCAGTTGTGAGTGTTCTGCCATTTTACACCGAGCTAATCGAAGGAAGGACACTCAGCAAACTCGGAGCTATAATATATAACATTAAGTATCCTGTTTTTGTTTATTTTGTTCTTTATTTCTTTGTTATTTATAGCACTTTGTGTACTGTGTATTTTTCTAGCTAGTTTCACTGTGTGTGAGGTATTAACTGGAAATTGTCCACTCTTATTAAGCATCTGTTGGGTTGTTTGTTTATGATAACTTGTTGCAGTTAAACTCTTTTTTCTAGAGGCTCCTTTAGCTGTTTAAAACTTTCATTTAAAGGCTCACTGCTGCTTTTCAGCTATGAGTAACATTTCTGCAGTTTGTTTCCCACCCTCCGTCTCTGTTGGTATAGTGTTTTTATAGTTGGCAGCTTTGCAGTTGCCCGCCCCTAGTGTAAATTTGATCTGGGACCCTCCTCCCAGTCTAGAGTCATTACCTCATTCTACCCAGTACAGGGAGAGCATTTGAGAAGGCCAATCAGTTTAGTTTCTGCTACTCCTTTCTCTCTTTCCTTTCTCTCTTTCCACAAAAAAAAAAAAAAATGTATCTGCTTTTACTGTATTTGTGTTTTTTCCTACTTTATTTTGCTTTTGCGTCATCTTAAAAGTACTCAATTGTATTTATTACTGCTTGGTGTAACTCATTCTAAGCCTTTTAGTTTAAGCACCTGGGCTTCAGACCAGTTTTACATTAAGAAGGTTTGTGGTCTGCACTGTAGTGGCAGAACAGGTAGCTTACATCCTTCTAAGTTGGGAACTGCTGATTGAGGGCTCAGTGTCTGTTATTCTAAAAGTGTATTAATTCTGGTTTAAGCACTTGGGCTTGAGGCCAGTTATTTTACATTAAGAGGGTTCGTGTTCTGCACTCTTGTGGGAGAAGAGGCTGGACTCTGTCCTTCTGAGCTGGGAATTTCCGGTTAAAGGCTTATAGTGCCTGCATATTTGAACTGCTTCTTACTGAAATTGGTATACCTTGCTTGCTGTAGCATAGACTAGATCCAGGCCTGCTGAATCTAGCTTTGTTTGTATAACTTGAGCACTAATCCAGGCATTCTTTAAAGTATTCAGTTGTATTTATTACTGCTTGGTAGTAAATTGATTAAAGTGTAGCTATCATTTCTAAGTCTTTTGGATTAAGCACTTGGGCTTCAGACCAGTTGTTTTACATTAGGAAGGTTTGTGGCCTGCACTGTGTTGGCGGGACAGGTAGCTTACATCCTTCTAAGTTGGGAACTGCTGATTGAGGGCTCAGTGTCTGTTATTCTAAAAGTGTATTAGTTCTGGTTTAAGCAATTGGGCTTCAGGCCAGTTATTTTACATTAAGAAGGATCGCGGTCTGCACTCTTGTGGGAGGAGAGGCTGGACTCTGCACTTCTGAGCTGGGAATTTCTGGTTAAAGGCTTATAGTGCCTGCATATTCTGTCCTTTACTGAAATTGGTACACCTTGTTTGTTGTAGCATAGACTAGATCCAGGCCTGCTGAATTTAGCTTTGTTTGTATGCTTGTTGTTTGTTTATTTCCCTGAAACGCTAATTCCACCTAAAACGCGGCCTTTTAGCACTTCTGTGGATCCCTAGTGATATCTGCATTGCTTACTGTACTTATTTCCTTGTTTCACTTGAAAGAAAGTTACTGTTTGTCATTTTTGCATTTAAGTTACCTGTAACACATTGCATTTAAGTTACCTGGCACTTGCTCACTAAAGCAATTATATAAGTCAGCTCTAAAAAATTAAAAGCACTACACCCTCACAAACTCCCCTTGAGTACCTTGTTCCCCATTGGCCCTTATTTTCAATTATAAAGGAATTCCCAATACTATTCTAGCATGTCCAAAGGTCAGTTGTCAATCTCCTCTCCGGTCCAGCTGGTGAATCTGGGAATCTTGAGGCAATGTTACAACTGCCTCATGTACACACACAACCCTCTCCTCCTCCCAACAAATTCCAACACATGTGAGAGATGCAACCATATAGCCAAACTGGAGACTAAGCTCTCTCAACTCAGTACTGGCGTAACCAGAAAGGAGGAGAAGGAAACCACACTCACTACAATTCCAGTCTCACATAGACCTACCACGACAACAAACCAAACACATAAACACACAAAAACATACCGAGGCTCTAAATAAAAATCTGCCTAAGCAGCAGAGACCTCCAAAGCAGACACCCAAGCAACCGCTACCCCAAAACAAAACACGTGCAACACATAGCTCACAAAGCCAGTGTGCCGAATAGTCACAGCCCTTAAGGCTAAACAACACACCTGATACACTTGTAATAGGTGACTCTATCATCAGGCACACTGATGTCCCGCTCACCAGGCTGAACAAGGAGAAGGTCACGGTGAGCTGCCTGTCGGGTGCTAGGATCCGCCACATAACACAAGCACTCAGGTCACTCCAAGGCAAATACAAATATGACTCAGTCATTGTCCATGCTGGTGTGAATGACCTGAGATGTACCTCCCTGGACTACATGAAAAGAGACATAGAGGAGCTCTCTGAGCATGTAGCCCAGGCCGGTATGACCCTGACCTTGCGTAGCATCTTACCCTCACCAAAAATGATGCCACAATATGAAGACAAGATGACCAATTTCATCAATTGGCTTAAGTATTGGTGTCATTCAAAGGGGATCCAATGCCTGTCAGCCTGGGATGACAAGCTCAACAAGCCACGATGCTTTGCTAGGGACGGCTTGCACCTGTCACCCCTGGGCTTTCGGATATTGGCAAAGGCTCTTGCTACCCCCATAGTGCCTTTTTTAGGCAAGGCTCAAAAGACAAACCCACCTCCATAGGTATCACAAGGGATAAGAAACTAAGAGTAATGCTACTCAACGCCAGAAGTCTAAACCTCAAGATGCATGCACTCTAAACTCTCCTTAGCATGGAGAACATCGATATCTGTGCAGTAACAGAAACCTGGTTCAAGGCTCCTGAGAGCACCCCAGCACTACCAGGTTATACCTCATACCATGCTTTTCGGACCCAAAACTTGGACCGAACCACAAAAGGAGGGGGAGTATCAATATTCGTCAAAGATACCCACACCTCCAGGTTGGTGGCACAGCACGAAGCATCAGAGACTATCCATGTGCAACTAACAGTGGGTAAAACTGCCTTCCAGTTTATAGCCTGCTACAGACTACCCTCCCAAACACAGGAACCCCACTCGGCCTTCCTGAGGATACTGGAAAATATGAAGGTCTCTCCAAACACCACTATACTGGGCGACTTCAATTACCCAAACATAGACTGGGAGCATTACTCTAGCTCCAACACCCTAGCCCAAAGGTTCTTAGAATTTATAAACTCAAATGCTATGGAACAACTTGTTACCACTCCCACAAGAGGGGAAAACATACTGGACCTGATCATCACCAACATGGGGACACTATGCTCCAGACCAGAAGTGTATCCCTCACTGGTAAGATCAGACCATAAACTAATCTCACTGGATATTCACATCCCGACCCCACCCCCTGCCCAGAAAACCACAGTGAAAAACTTCTCTAAAGCAAATTTCACACACCTCAAAACCGAGGTGGAATCCTTCAAAGCCCCGGGCCTGTGGAAAATACGGCCCAGACCGCAGAATCCTTTATAAACGCATTCTATGAACACCTTCAGGAATGCATGGATCATGCAATCCCAAATAAAACCAAGACCCAATCCTACAAAGGCAGACGTCCTGTCTGGTGGACCCCAGCCATAAACAAACTATACAATAGAAGGAGGAAGCTACTACATGATAGAGCAAAATCCCAAAAAGGGAAGGCATCTCTGATCAGTATTAGCAAAAAACTATGGGCACTCATAAAATCGTCTAAGGCCAGCTCCGAGAGAAAAATTGCACAGGACACTAAGGATAATCGCAAGGCTTTGTTTAGTTATGTTAGGAACCTGGGTGGGAATTCCCAGATATGCTCAGAATTAGTCCAAAATGACAAAAAATACACCGAGCCCACAGACATTGCCAACATCCTAGCTGACAGGTTCAGTGCAAACTTCTCCCCTCCCACCAAAGGGCAAATATCTATCCCAACAGAGTGCTGCCCCCCTGACATCTCAGATGCTCAGGTAAGAGCCGCCCTCTCCAAAGCAAAAAACACAGCATCAATGGGACCAGATGGTGTCCCGGGCTGCGTCCTACATGAACTCCAAGAAGAGCTAAACCCAAACATAAAACTACTCTTCAGTCTTAGCCTTACTACGGGATATGTACCCAAAGAGTGGCGTACAGCAACAGTGGTCCCTCTCCACAAAGGTGGTGCCTCAACGGATCCTGGAAACTATCGCCCCGTAAGCCTGACTAGCTTGGTCTGCAAAGCTATGGAAAGGATCATCATGTACCTCATAAATAAAGATATTGGGGACCTACAGACACTGGATCCTACCCAGTTTGGCTTTGTTAAGGGCAGATCCTGCCTCTTAAACCTGGTCGATTTCTTTAAAACAGTCACCAAGGCCATTGCCGAGGGGAAGGTGGTCCACACAGCCTACCTGGACCTCACAAAAGCCTTCGATACAATACCCCACTTGGGCATTATAGATAAGCTCACCAGCTTAAATATAAACCCCTATATCAGTAGATGGGTTGCAAACTGGCTCAAGGACAGAACCCACATGGTTAGAATTGCTGGAGCCATGTCAGACTCCAAACCAGTTACAAGTGGCGTCCCACAAGGCTCAGTCCTAGGACCTCTCTTGTTCGGTATATATTTCTCGGCGGTACAGGCCAACACGGAAGGACTGTGGCTGACCAAGTTTGCAGATGACTGAAAACTGGGTGCCATAATCAACTCTCCAGCCGACACAAGCATCCTCCAAAAGGGCCTCATAGAAACAGACAACTGGTGCCAGAGCCATGGCCTCAAGCTAAACGCCAAAAAGTGTATAGTCACCCCTTTGGCAAAAACAAAGTGCCCACAAATTACCACATAGGTGGTAATCCATTAAGTACAGAAGAAGTCATTAGGGACCTGGGGACCCAAGTTGATAGCAATCTCTCATTTGACAGCCACATGGCCAAAGTGGTTAGAAAAACATTTTATATAGCCCACCTAATCATGAAAGGATTCACATCTAGATCAGGGGAGGTCATCGTGCCTCTTTACTCATCCCTCATCAGGCCCATAATTGAGTACAATTCCCCTTTTGGGATGTACCTTACCAGACACCTGCAGCAACTGGAAAGACCCCAAATGTACCTCACCAAGAGGATCAAAGGGCTCAAACAGATGCCATATGCTGCCCGGTTAAAGAAACTCCAGCTCTACTCAGTGGCATACCGCCTGCTCAGAGGCGATCTGTCCCTGATGTATAAAGCCATGTCCAACCTGGAATTAATGGACATGCTGCACCTCAGAAAATCCAAATCCCATCGAGCTACGAGCTCGAGAGACTTGAACCTCAGCACTAAAATAAATAGGACATGCTGGAGGGACAGATTCATAACCCAGAGGCTCCCTTCACTCTGGAAAAAAATCCCAGTCGAGGTTAGGCAGAGTCCCACATTAACTCTCTTCAAGAGGAATCTTGATGAGTGGATGGGAGATCGTAGGTTTACCCCGGCTATCACTTCTGTGTCACCGTTAGACAGAGGCACAGTATACTAACCTCAAAAAAGGCATAGCAAAATTAATTTAAAATGGGTGGCGAAAGCCAAACACACTCTGGCTAGGCTTATAAATGCCCTAGGGCAGATAGCCTAGTATGAACCTATGAACCTAATAATCTTTAGCAAGAAGTCATTCACATAAAGTTGACAGGAAACATGATTCTGTTATTGTGTACCAGTTTCCCTACTGTTATGCTAATGTGCTTTGCATGTTGCATTTTTCTGACTTTATGCAGATAACCATTTAATGGGAAACAACTCAGTGTACTATTTAATTCTCAGAGAAAGAGCAGAACTGTCAGGGTGATGCATGCGTTATCAGAAGATGAGTAGAAAGCTTCGACTGTGACAATGATAGCATGCCCTGAAATCCAGGAAGGTGATATGGCTTATCCAATTTTCTGCTTTCAAAATGAATTCCTCTTCCATCTGGCTTTTTTCAAGCACTACTGAGCCATGTTTGTGACCTACTTTTCAAATGATTCAGTCCCTCTACCAGTAGTACCAAAACTCATCAGTAAAATCGCCCTGCAAAGGGTCTGCATTGTTACTCTGAAACATTAAATGCAGCCTGCTACATAGTTCTGTGTCATACAAGCACACTGGTCTTCATGTTTTCATTTTTCTCATTAACTGAGTAAACCCACTATAAACCAGTACCTGTTTTCAGAGGACACTCAGGAGCACTGTCAGGTTAAGCACACTTTGACATCTGTTACACATTATGGAAATGGACATGGTATTAATCAAACCAAGGACTACCGGCTAAGCTTGTTAGCAGCTTATAGCTGTAATATTCTGTGCTGTATTGCCACACAGCTGTTTCTGATCTCTGTATCACTAACCAATTGTAGCCATAAAAGCCAACATAATAGATATTTCCTGCAAGGCTACCACAGTATATTTTAACCCTCATCCATTGCATAGATTTCTATGACCTTTGTTTCTTAGCATACTTTAGTTACTGCAAACACATTTGGACCTGTCTTTCTATTTTCTATAATACAAAAAAATTTCTCAAGTTGAGCTGACTTTTTTAACCTACTGCTTTACACTATGTGCAATGCTTTCAAATGTATGTTGATTATATTCCTTCATGTACATTTTGCCAGGGTTACATTGCTTACATAGCTTTTGACATACTTATATATAGATCATGTTCCAAAAACCTGACCTGCAGCTTCTTTCCAAACACTATGTCTCCTTGTATATAAAATGTTATATTTTTCCATCCTGCACCTGTATTATTGTAACTGCCAGTACGTTTTTTTTTCTTTCTGACAGCATAAAATCCAAGATAAACATTGCAGCACATTGCATCTCTTTCCTTGTTACATGCTATAGTATATTTAATACCTCTCTGTTTCCCCTTGGGTTCTACCGCTTCAGCAGCAATATTTTTCCAAGTGGCATCACCTTTATAACATCTGCACAAAGCACAGAAACTAAAATACTTTGGTCCACATGTACTGTTTAAAGCTAGGAATTTCTACAACAGAGGGCAGTGTGCAGATGCAAAAAGTTTTCTTCCTCTGGATAACAGAAAAAAAATTAAAACAGGTTTTTCTCACCTATTATGTCTATTTAAGCCTACAGGCACTAAAGCAAATAGGTTCTGATCAAACATTTAAACAGATTCTTTTGTATACATTTAAGTGCATAGGTTCACATGTAACTCACCACTTTGCCACAAAGCTTGCCTCACATAGGTTGTGGTTGCCAAATTATGCTGCAAGGAATATTGTGTGGTTCTAAGGAGTATTTGCTGTCTTAGAACTGGACTGTGATTACTATACCTGATTGTGATAATTTTGTCGCTATTGTTTTTAAAAGGTACTTCTTTCATTAGTATTGTTAAATCTCAGCTGGGGAGACACGACCCAGTTCTGAGTTCATCAGCATATTCAGCTGGGAACCAATTATCTTTGCCCCATCTCTTTGCATGCCTGCCATGGCAAGCACAGCACTAGACTTTGCTTAGCAGTGTTATCTCTTGTTATCCAGTTTTTTTGGGTTTACCTGACTAGGTGTTAAGGGAGTGTATTAAGGGAGTGCAGGTCATGGTTTTACATACCAATGAAGTAACCTATTTATGACTTTGCCTAGGCCTCCTTCATAAAGAAAGAACCAAAGTTTGCATGGACTGGTGCCACCTTTATATCAGAAGCATGCTAGTATCACTGGGAAGATGGAATCAGCCAGAACGGGCCAAAGTAGGCAATGCTCTCTAAGCTGCTTCTGATGAAGTTCTTAATTTAACAAAAAAAGCACTCAACCAATAACGTTTTTCAAGTGTTTCACTTGAGTCCATGAACTTACTACAGCAGAGGGTTATTCTTGGTTGGTCTGTCATTACATTTGCTCACTAAGCTGGATCAGACGTTTTATCTCAACCTCTGGCAAAGATCAGTATGGTGATAATTAATGTCATAGTAATCCAGCTTTAAATATCATCAGTTTTGGTAAGCTTCTTTCACATTTGTATTTTTCCTTCTTAGAACCTTTGTAAATGAAACAATGAATGAATCATTGTCCAGAAAAGCAGCAAAGGTTTCTGACCGACAAACTTTTGCAGCAGCATTATTTCTTCATGTAGCACCATTCCTTTCTAAAATGATGAATTAGTCATTGATTATTAGTGTCCAGGAATTCAGCATACATTTCCATTATACCTAAACTCAATTATTACCAGCCTCTATTCACATAGAACAATTTCCCTTCTAAATAAATAAAATATATATTTGTTAATATTCCATAGAAATTTCACTTCTTTGTCTTTAGCTGATTTAATTTGTGTCAACTAATCTGAATTTACTTTAGAAGGACAGCTCTGACTACATCAAAAATTCAAACAGTCAAGGTAAGGTCAGCTAAGACTGTTAAAAATATTTGATAGATTTTTTTAAGAATTTTCCAACAGTAACATTATGTTGACTTTACATTTAAAAGAGCTAAGCACAGAGCTCAGACTGAAATATCAGATAAAATGAGGGAGTCCTTTTATTTAGCCAGCAGAACAAATAATTTTTTAAATGTATTTGTTTATTTGCTTTACTTCACTGTTTTGCTTTAATCAAGTGCTTTGGTGACCTTTTCAAAAAAACCCACCAGGTTGAGTAAGCAAGACCTGGTCTTGATGAATCCAAACTGTTTCAGTATTTGGAGGTTCCCTATGTCCAGATTGATTAGCTCCATGATATGTCTTTCAATGGCTTTGCATATAAGGCTGGTAATATTTATGGGCCTGTATTTACCTGGGTCTATTGAAGGCCCTCCCTTAAGCTGTTCTCCAACCAGTATGGAGGATGAAACTGAACAATGCTGTTAGAGGTGTTGTTAAATTGTGCTTCATGCTATTTAGGATGCATCTGGGTATATTGTCAGCACCCATCAATCCAGTATTTTAGCTTTTATTAGCACTTTTAGGACTTGGTCTTGGGTGATAGCTGGAGGCTTGCCAATTTCAGGTATAGTTTGAAGGATAGACGAAGGAAAGAGAGGGAAAAAGTTAGAGCTAAATTTATCGTACAGAAGGCTAATTATATCCTCACTCTCAGTGTAGGCAACATCATTCACAATCAACTCAATGCATTGATGTTTTGTGCTTTTGAGATTATGAACAAAAGTAACAAATTGCTTGAGATGGTCTTCGGCTTGAATAGCTATTTAGCCTCAAACTTGTCTTTGGTGGATCTTATTAAGCACCTGAGTTATTTGTTTATTTGAATGGCAAGGGCTCTAACATTTTGGATATTAAATTTCTTACTTTTTTGTCAAAATCCTTTTCCTTTTATTATAAAGCTTGTTGACTATGGTTATGCCACACGAGTTTGTTTCTGGGGTTTGCCCTGCACTTGTTCCTGTTGACATGCTGGTAATGTGGTGGTGCACATTTCTGCATATTCAGTGGTATTAAGTGGGTTTGGTTTGGATCTGAAGCTTGCAATGTATCAGTTAGCAGTAGGTAGTTTGTAACAAATGGCATATGCCACGTCATTGCTTCATTTGAAAGCATTTTCTTTTGAATCAGCTATAAATGCTAATTTACTGTCAGATGCCAAGAATAGAATAGCTTATGGTCCTAAACAATGTAATAATTGAAATACATGCTACATTGAGAACTTGTAACTGATGTGACAGATAATGCATACTTTGTGATGCTGAATGCAAGAAGACAAAGTTAAAAGATGGACTTATTTACTTATGCATCAAGGGCTGAGTAAAGTGTTCAGAAATATGCAAAGCGGAAATGGCTAACCGGTTGAATAGATGGGCACTGGAATTATATGTACACTTAGACATTGCTTCTATTTCTCACTTTTTCCATACATAGTGTCAAAAATACAAAAGTATGACAATACTGAATATTCTGATGGGTCTACTTCATAAGATCGACAGACCATTTGATCGACATTCATTTGGTCGACAGCTCACTTGGTTGACAACCAGTATTCAAGGCACTTAACAGGGATTTGCCCCCATCCCCAATGTTGTGCGACCCCTGGAGTTGATATATATAGTTAGGGATATAGGTGTAATTATGCAAATAGACATATATATATATATATATATATATATATATATATATATATATATATATATATATATATATATATATATATATATATTTATAAAAATAGTAATATTCTTATATTCAATGATAGTTCTCTTTGTAATTCTTTCAACATGTTATATCTTGTGATATCAGGACTCCAAAGGCTTTAAATCTCTATTTGTAATCCTTTGTTTATAATTTGTTCACCTCATGTATTTTTTGTTGTCTGTCCTACTAGCATTGCTTTTGAAGTGCTTTGATTGGGTACAAGTTTCTTTATTTATTTCTAAGTTGTGGAGCTTTTCTCCCCGGGCCTCTACTGAAAATGGACATGTATCCAGCTAGACTAGCCTGGTCAACAAATGTAAAATAAATAAAAAAAAAAAAAAATATTCATAGAGTAGTACTAGGCTAACTGCTGTTGTGGGCCATTTTAAGCCTAGCCAATTACCCCATGTGAGAATCAAACCCTGCACCTTGTGTTTGCAAGGTCAACACTTTAACAATTATGCCAACCTCCCACCCTCTATATATAGATATATAGTTATAGATATGAATGCAGATGTATATACTAAATAGATAAAGAGAGGGACACGCACACCTTAATTTATTTGTATGTATTTATCAGAATCTTGCTTAACATAAGCTTTTTCATGCATTCATTATATTGTGGTACTGTGATATTTCAACCTACATAATATTTAAAAATTCCAAATGTGTTTAAAAATATTCAGAACATTCTGCAAACAGAAGTCATGGCTTTGAGGCCAGCTAGAAGATTTATTTCTATTATTTTCTTGTGCAACTGTTCCTTCGTTTTATTCTTTAGACAATGCTGGTTACACTTCTGCAGGTGACTATCTAATGGGATAGAATTTAAGGTACTATTTAACATTCAAAGAATATGCCAGTGTGGCAGGAAAACATCCTTTACTTGTACTGGTGCACAAAGCAACTACTGTGAAAAATGATAGCATGCAACAAACTCCAGGGAGATGATATAGCTTATCCAATTTTCTGCCTTCAGAAATAAATTTCCTTCCATCTGTCTTTTGTCAATTTTACTGTTCTTTGTTAGTGACCTTTTCTTAGTATTCTGTCAATGTAGCGACTCTGAGAAATCTACTCAGCAAGAAAGCTCGGTGAATGCAATGAACCTTCTAATCTTTTAAGCAGTGACACTAAAGGCAACCTTTTTTCATATATTTCTGTACCTCATTAGCATAGTATTTTTTCTTTCCTTTTTATTAGTTTGCTAACCAGTACACCATTGTTCTGTCTGATTCAATAAAATGCTTAAAGTCATTGCATGCAAGTAATGACAACAAATTCAAACATATGACTGCAGTTGAAACTCATTAGCAACTCAGAACCTTACTATAGCAATAACCCACGCCTGGGTGTGGGTAATGTGGGATTTACCCACCGTTGGCGTGGTTTTGTCCCGAGGGCGAAGCCCGAGGGACCAAACAAAGACAACCATGGGTAAATCCCGCATTACCCACACCCAGAAGTTATTGCTATATACTATGACATTATTTAAGAAAAGAAATAATTACTTTTCTTAAATAATGGCATTGTATAATGCCTCTTTGCTGCCCTTCCGCAGCTGGCTGGTATCTGCGGCAGTTCTGATGTACTGCGCATGCCTATGCAGTACATCAGAGCTGTGGCCAAAAGCAACGGAGAAAGCAAGATCTCCATTGCTTTTTACTGTTTCGCTATGTTAAATGGGTTTAACATAGCGAGACAGCTTTAAAATAAGCAACGGAGATGTCATTTGCTTATTTTAATGCTGTCTTGCTATGTTAAACCCATTTAACATAGCAAAACAGTAAAAAGCAATGGAGATCTTGCTTTCTCCATTGCTTTTTTTTTTAAACCTGTCTCGCTATGTTAAATGGGTTTAACATAGCGAGACATTTTTAAAATAAGCAACGGAGATCTCCGTTGCTTATTTTAAAGCTGTCTTGCTATGTTAAACCCATTTAACATAGTGAGACAGGTTTAAAAAAAAGCAACGGAGAAAGCAAGATCTCCATTGCTTTTTACACACTGTGTCGCTATGTTAAAAGAGTTTAACATAGCAAGACAGCTTTAAAAAAGCAACGGAGATCTCTGTTGCTTATTTTAAAGCTGTCTCGCTATGTTAAACTCTTTTAACATAGCGAGACAGTGTTTTAAAAGAGACTTATACTAATGGAAAAAGTCCGGGCGACCAAACCTATTTCCATTAGTATAAGTCGATTTACAATGTGCACGCTGGCCAATCAGCGTGCACGTTTTGGAATATTAATGGGGGACATGGTATAATCTCAAATTTTTAATACCACTCAGCACCTTTTGAAATGCTGTCTACCATTAAACACAGGGATCTTGGGAATCCAAAAGAAGGGGTATTTCTTATGCAGCATTACACCATATGCTAACCTGAAATTCTGGTCTATTAGTTTTCTGCATTAAAGAGGGCAGCCTTTCCTTAAGGAAAAAAATGAAAAGTCTCCACAAAATGGACAGGTCCCATTTTGTATTATAAAGAAAATCTCTCAGATTCTGCCCCCATCTTTATGTGTCCATAGTTATATTCTCTATGAAGCAGTTTCTACAGCTTTGCAATCTATGTAACTGCTGTAACTCAATAATACATTTTGTATTACTATGACTAAAAGATCATTTAAAAAGATGCTTCTGTAAACAGTTATGATATTAAAAACTGTACAATACTAATGATTTACATAGTTATTAAACTGAACTTTACACGTGTAGGTTTTTTCTTTCACATCACTGCTCTGACTAATTTGCAGAAGCCAAAACATGTTCTGGACCTGGTACTATAAATTAGGAATTAAAGCAAATTCATTACTAGTGTTTGGTGCTTTTTCAAGTAGGAAAAAAGCCAACTTTATAATTTATAGTTATGTGGGAGTATTAGTTATTGAAGTTTTAAGCATATTTTATAATACATTAATTATTATTTTAATTATTTTTTTATTTACTCTTTGTTGACTGGGTTAGCCCCTCTAGGCCAATGGCCTCTTTTCAGGTGAGACATCAGGTGATATTTATACTGACTAGAGGAAATTTGGCCAAGGTATTGGGGAGCTTCCCCCTACTCTTTGTACGGTAACACATTTTGTAGATGCACTTCCTGTTTCCATTCCGAGCACGAAGGTAACTCAAGAGAAACAGGGAGGCAAGTGTAATGCGGTACGATATGGAACTGTGAATGACTGATAGCAATGGTATGAGGGTGAGTGTGGTGCTGGATGGAAGCAAGGAGCAGAATGAAGCAGTTGTTGAATTGGATAAGGCAGAAGAGCCTTATCAAGAGATGAATCCTGGAAGGAAGGATGATTTTTCAGCTTTTGGCATGGAGGAGATATTTCAGCAAAACCTCTTCAATGGGAGGGTTGGGAGATGCTTATGTAAAAGAGATGATCAACCAGAGTGAGCCAGAGAGTAAAGTGGGGGCTTCATGGCATGAATTTATTGAGAAAATATAAGAAGAGGAGGTTGCGTGGTAAGAAAAAAATCCTATGCACAGTTGGCGAAAGAAGGAGAGAGGAGTTGAAGAAGTGAAGCAATGAAGAAAAATTTGTTATAAGGTTAAGCAGTAAGAAAGAGAAAGAAAAAGGACTTGAAAGGTATAAAGTATGGGACACTGTATTTTCCCCAGTGGGTATTTCACCCAAGGAGGTAAGAGGCTTTATTCTTATTAATAAAGAAACATGCTGTGATATATTCTTTGAAACAGGACATTATATAGAGAATTTTTTAGAACTGTATGAACCAAAAAAGAACTATAATCTTTGGAGAATATGTGATGCAGGCATTTCATAGAGAAACCAAAAAGAGAGTCTTGATACAATTTAGAATGGAAGTTGAAAAAGAGGAATTGAAAGAATATTTAAAGACTATATGTAAAGATATTATGGACACAACAAAAATATATGATGATCAAAGTTTATGGTCTGTGGGCTGGGAATGTGGGATAATTTTGAAAATCGAAAATGAAAATGTTGTACATATTCCCAATGTGATTAATAGTGAATGATAACATGGTTTGTTAAAAATAGAGGGCAACCATTAACATTTTTTTTCTGTGGAAAAAATAATCACTTGTTTAATGACTGTGATAAACCAAGAGTGTTTTTTTTTGTGTCAAAACAAAGCATGAAGCAAAAAAATGTGACATCAAATGTAAACAATTTGGAAAAACTGGACATACATGGGCGGATTGTGCAGACAATGTAGACATTAGAGGAAAATAATGTGCACAGGATCCAGTATATGGCATAGCTAAAAAAGGAACAATAAAGACAGGTTTGTACACAGGAAAAAAGAAATGATATAATAATGGAGGGAAAAGATGGAGAAAGTGAAGGGGAAAAAGAGGTGCTTGATACAAGCAAAGAGGAATATGTAAACTGGCAAATAGTGAGGGGAAAAAATTCTGTAGGAAAAAGGGTGAAAGAGAGGAAAAGAAAGTTTAAAAGTGTAGTTCTAAAAGAAAACAAAAAAAGTAAAGAATGGGAGAGGGGGTAATAATTCCATTTTAAAGGCTAATGATTTTAGCATTAATTGTTACTAGTATGGAGAATATTAAAAGAAGATTAGGAATTTTAAAATAGTGTACTTCACTTGATACACTCATAATTATATTAGAAGATGTTAGAATCTTGCCAGAAGAAGAGAGGCTACAAACTAAATTATTATGAGGTGAAAACATTATATGTAATATAGGAAAAGACACATACTCAGGATGTATAATGTCAAGAAGTATTAAAATCATAGATTTTACAATCGCAAAGTTGGGAAGAATAATGGCAGTAGATTTAAGATGGAAAACAAATGTTTACAGAATTATTGCAATATATGCATATGTTACAAAGAAAGAAAGAGAGATAATGTTTAAAAAAATTGAAATTATGTAGGTGTTAGTATGGATATAATATTAATGGGGGATTTTAATTGAAATTTAAGGATAGGAAATTTAAAAAGTAGTGACGTTAAAATTATACAGGAGATAATGAAAAGTGGAAAGTTATACATATGGGATAATAAACACTGGACATGCAGAAGAATTGAAATTAAAACCAAAATTGATTACTTTTTTAGTATCTGACAGTTTAAAATTTTTGCAAAAAGGGATAAAAAGGATAAACTTTTAAGATCATATAGCCATATGGATAGAGGAAAGAAGGATACATAAAAACAGGTAAAATGTCAAGAGGCTTAGTGAAAAAGACTTAAGTAAATATGAAGGGAAAGAGATTAACAAACTATGCAAGGACCATATAGATATGAGAATATTTTATGAAAATTTGACAAGTTGGTGGAGAAAAAACATAAAAAGTGTTTTGGAATGTCAAGATGAAAAGAGAAGGAAAGAGAAATTAAAATATAAGCAGTTGAGTCAAGAAGGGTTTAAAGAAATATTGAGGGATAAGACAGTTTTTTTATGAGAAAGAAAACAAAATATATGATATAAACCATGAGAAGATTAGGATATTGTTTACAAAGAAGAAAAGAAGAGGTGGCACATTACTTGACTAAATTAGTAAAAAGGAATTAAAGAATAATGAAGAAGAAAAAATAACTACACAAGACGGAATACTTGAGGTGATTAAAATCATATAGAGCATACGTCTGTAAAGAAAGAGACAAAACTGACCCAGATATGGATAGTTAAATAACTAAGTAAAGAAGATAATGAAAATTTAGCGAAAAATACAAATGTGAAAGAGCTAAATGAAATACTGAAAGATCCCAATCTGGATAAAGCTGCAGGACTGGATGTTATGGACTATCATATGTACAATGATATGAAAAATTGGCAAAAGGTGCATTTGTTTTGTGGCGGTATTAAATGAATGGCTAAAGACAGGTAAGGTAGATAAAGAGGGGTCTATATCACCACATCGAATGGTGATAAGTTCGAACACCCTTTGTTCGAACCTAAAAGTCAGAAAACCCTAAACAGTGAACTCACGGAACAGCAATTTTTTCCCCACACCCCCCCCCCTAGTTAAGTATACCAACTCCGAGATCGCACTACAGTTGAGGAAATAGCAAAGCCCTGAAGACAGCCCACTGATTTTTTTCCATGGGAAAAGAATTGATGTCCCATAATTTTTCAGTTTAGGGCTTTCGGACTTTTCGGTTCAAACAAAGGGCATTCCAACTTATCACTATTCGATATGGTGATATAGACCCGATAAAGACATGTGTATTGGGATCATGAAATTTATATGGAAAATGGAAAAAAGGAGGGAAAGATGATATAAAAATTTGGACACCATTAGTATTGAATAATGCAGATTATAAGATATTTCTGAGACTAATAACTAAAAGACAAGCAAAGTAGATAAGTTGCTTGATTATGCAATTTTTGGTAGACAGAGGAAAGGCAGTCAGGATTTATTAGTGGATAGTTAATGAAGTAGATGATATTATAAATAAAAAGGTGGAGGGTAAAGTAATGGTAGGAGATTTAAGTAAGGCATTTGATAAAATACAATATGAATCTTTATGCGACATATTAGGAACTTATAAGTGAAAGAATGTTAAAAGTAATTAAGTAGGCATATGAGAAAAATAATGTAAGAAAAATTCTAAATTAATGATTATGTGAGGAAACTAAAATAGGCTGTCAATAAAATGAATAGAACATTAAATATTAAATATGCCTGTTTAAAAGATAACGGAGGAAATATAATTATGAATAATATATATATATATAGATATATTTATATATATATATATATATATATATATATATATATATATATATATTTATATATATATATATATATATATATATATATATATATATTTATATATATATATATATATATATATATATATATATATATAGTGTTAATGACCAAGAACAAAGAATGGATGGAAGAGACAATCAGAAAGTTAATTAAATAATTAATATTTGGTTTATGTATAAATAATGACAAAAGTAAAGGTTTAGTATTTATGGGAAATATAGAAAATATACAGTTTAATGCAGAGGTTATAGATATACTAGGGATAGTATTTGGATCAAATGACCACAAGAAAAAATAATTGGAGATTTTTTTCAGGAATTAAGAGATTTGTGTACATTTTGGAAGTCATATAAATTGTCAAACAAGAAAAAAAGTTTATTTAATAAATTCTATTTTCTTAGGTAAGTTAGCTTATTTAGCAAGTATTTATATTGTTCCATTTAATTATAAAATTGAGATTAGGTCTATTGTATTTTTATTCATATGGGTGTCAATATTTTGTATGTAAAAGAATAAGAAGGGGGATTAGTCTTAATTAACCCAATTGTTCATGTAGCTTTCCTGAATTTGTATAGGGCCTTAGTAAGTTATGAAAAGAGAATAGGAACTTGACAGAATATATTTTGTATGTTAAATATAAATGTTTTGGGGGAAAGATGGGGATAGGGAAAATATGGAAAAGTTATATGAATAAAGATATAAAGGAGTACTAAAACAAGCCCCGGGATTCATGAAGCTCGGCGCAAGGCCGGCGTAAGGCCTGCGCCGGCGGTGCATGGAATATCCGGCGCAGTAGCGCCATATACATATTAATGAGAGTGCACCGGAATCACAGACACGTGCGTAGTGTACGTGAGCGAGCCCAGGTAGAATGCGTCTGGAGGCGTGTCAAAGCCGGCAGGAGGTGAGCAACCTAATGTGCTGACAGCCACGGTCCGCCCACAATAGTAATGGCAGCAGCCAGGTCCCGTGCAGAATGAAACGCACGGACAGTACGCAACATAGTCCCCGTTCCAAATCAACGGAGAAGAAAATAGAAGCCACCAAGGCATAAGTGTACCCGTTCAAGGAGCAAAGGATACGCATAAGACCGCCGTCCGCAATGTACTGTCAGTGTTTACACTCAGAGAAGGTGTACAGCCGCATGTCAGCGCCGCACCGACAT